>NC_092685.1:9677653-9977653 GCF_964275005.1 Diadema setosum | reverse complement strand
CAGATGGCAGCTAGACAATTTCCCACTCTTCCTCCCTTAAAGGGATAATACAGTATTGGTGGAGATGAGAATTGGGCTTTTAACTTTTTGCGAGATACCAAGAAAACACTTTATGATATTGTACAGAGCATACCATTTCAAGAGGAATTCAAAGTTTATTTGATGAAAATCGGGTTCGGAATGACTGAAACATCCAAAAACAAAGTAAAACAAAGCAATCGTAATAAAGTGTGGGTCCCACACTTTATTAGAATCGCTCTTTTTTAGATATCTCAGCCATTTCAAAACCAGTTTTCATCAAATAAACGTTGAATTCCTCATAAAATTACATCCTCTTTCATATTTCATAAGAGGTTTCTCATTATCTCATCAAAAAATGTTAGAAACCTGATTAGGTCTCAACCAAAACTATGCGATCCCTTTAACCTACTTCAAATTACCACCATCGTATCCCATCTGAAAAGAAAAACAAATCATCGGATTTGTACGTTCAACCAGATCATAAACCCAACTCACCATCATTAAAAAAAAAATAGAAAAAAAAAAACGCAGCAAGCAAATTAGTATGGCGGCGCTGAGTAATGGTATACCTACATTTCTTTCTCCCAAGAGAAAAATAAAAAACATATTATTAATAGAATAAACACCCCAGAATACAAACAAAAACAAAACAAAACACATACACACACAAACACATTCTAATAGCAAAGAAATGGCCTTTATGAGCAAACTATAGACAAGAACGAGAACCGCAAAGAACCAAGCTTTATAAAGACAACAGTGCCAGATAAAACTGAAAATTATTCATCTGCATACATCAAGCGCGTCTGGATATTACGCTTCATTTTACCTGCGAGTTTTTCATTGGTATTTACTCACTTCATTAATCTGCGGTATTCTGTGGTGATATTGCCCCCGTTGTGATAAAATGGCTAAAGATTGATTTGGATTTAAAATGATACAGACTTATCCGTGAATGCATGGAGGTAAAATGTCTTTCGCTGTCTGATACCACCATGGCCTATTTCTCTTAACGTCTCGTTACCACAATCAGAGAGACACGGTGTATACACAACATTAGCCTTTAGAGCGGAGGACAGGGATTAAGGTTTCGGATTAAGGTTCGATTAGGGACCAGGAGAGAATGATAGTCCACAGCAATTTCTTCAAATTTTGTATGTAGACTGTACAATAGGTAGGCCTACACCGTGTAAATCATGGAGCTCTGAACCCATGGTGTTGCTAAGAAAGTAACAAAGCAGGTCACTGACGACGGGAAAGCGTCCTTATTTTTAGTGTGGTTACTATAATAGGACTGGTACGCATGTTTGGCAACGATATCTGTTGATGGCAAAAGAGAGTACATTGTACGATTGAGAAAATAAATTGACATAATTTAGAGTAAGAAAACTACGGCCAGTCTAGTAAGACAAAGCCAAAAATTGCCCCAGCTTTACCCGTCACTAATACCAGTGAATGGCCCGGTGACCGATCGACTTTGCACAAACTGCTAAAAATTAATGGGGAGAGGAATTTTATTCACATACATGAGGATCGGAAGAATCGTTCATGACGTGATGTTAAATGTCATGGTAACTGGTCACTTCGATTTCAGACGTCTCCATAGATTTTCAGTGTATACCAGGGGCGGATCTAGTTTTTTTTGCCACTGGAGGGGGTTCGACAAAATGACAATTCTCTCGTTTAAAAAAATAATAGGAATAGGAATAGCTAGGAAATTGACATATTCTCAGAGATGAGAGCTGGATACATCCAAGGAGGCTCCCACCTCCCTGATACGACGTTACAAGTGTCTTTTACACAATGATGGGAGTTTGTTACAATTCACTTATGAATATCGTTACCTATGAATGGGTTCGGTTGGCATAAAATGAGAAGTAAAGAAGGAAGCTCCCGTTCCGACGGCTTTTCACGTGCTACCAACAGTCGAGTTAGTTTTATCAGTAACTATGAGAGCCCCATGGTTCTATATTCGTCTGTTGAGAATGAGAAGGGTGTTAAGTTGTCTTGAACACCATGGGTTTCGTGGCAACTTAACGCCCTTATCATTCTCGACCGACGAATGTGGTTCCTTGTGTTGCATGGAGCAATAAACGATCGAAATAGGGCCTACTTTAGCCCCATGATACTAGTACTGGTAATCGAAATCTGCCAGACGAGAGGATTGTCCCGAACAAAGTCATGGTTGGTGACGTCATTATTTTGAGTGCGTGCATGTGTGTCAAGGGTACCTTCACTCTCCGTGACGTTCAAACTAAATTCACCGTGACACGTCAGGTACTAATAAAACAACCACGAGAACGCATTACGTAACCCATACAATTTTTACAACTTAGCACGCTTGCGCCAATGGTTATTACAAAGAGCTTTTCCCCAGTCAGTAAGGAGAAAAATCTCTTTGGGTTATTATGACAGGTCAGGTGATTGCGCCCTCGATTGTCTCCCGTTGCGCAACCTCTTCAAACGCCGAACACAAGTCCTATAATATGGGCTGCCTTGACGAAATATTATTTTCAAGTTATGAGGACAAACATTCGCGAAAGAAAAAAAACAACAACAACATGCAGATTTATACATGACAGTATACAACATTTAACTTGGCGGTCAGTCCTTTAGCACGAAAATGTTCACCGCAGTTTATATTTCTCTAGCCTGTACACTTCAGCTACACCTGTCCTATCGTCTGGACTCCCGAGCAAACTTTGCCGTTGTTATTCCCGATTATAATCACCGTCGATAGTTGTCGAAACTGCGAAAATTATTTGCCTTTGTTCATTCTTACTCTCGCGATGTAAACAAAAAGTTATTTACGACATACTTAATTGCATGTGTGTGTTTGGGGGGGGGGGGCTGGAATCTATAAAACGGGATCTTATTTGACAGTGCTTATCATCAATCTTTCTTGGATACATTGTTATCGGCAATACTCTGCTTGAAAAGAAAATACTATTCTAAGCTATTAACCATTAATTGTTAACACTGAGACAAATTCAAAATCTAACGGTGGATCATGTAGCTCCATAAATATGAGTGGATTTGATGACCATTCATAATATCATGACACAATATCATTGAAAATTGCACATGATGATGCAAGGGATTGAAAGCGCAACGACACAGCACGCCCAAGTTACATTAAGAAATAAAGAAAAATCAAATGAGTAATAGGGCCTACTCAGCAAAGTGTACCAATGCACAAACGTGCATAGTATATAAAAATTGACGATTGAATAACAGGGGTATGGATTTTTTAGGCTTGATTTTTTTTTTTCACCGAGGAGATGATATTGATTGTAATAACGCATGAATCAGAAGAGGTGATGACATCATCACCTCTTACAGCTCTTTGTATGATTGCTTTATACAATAGACAACTCCTTTGACATCGTTTGTTGTGTAGCTGATTAGAAGATCAAATAATTTCACGCGAAGGATTCAACTGATCATCATAGATTTCATTAAGTCATAACTTATCTACAGGTAAATGAGGCACACGTGATTGCTCTTTAGTGAAAAAGCATGAAAACTTTAATTTCCGTATAACTTTCCTATAGTCGTTCTAATTTTGATGAGGCTTCTATTTATTATTATTTTTTCTGCACCGTGGAATTACAAGATTTTCATACACTGTTGCACATGAAATTATGGTAAACCAACGTTGTTCACGGAGAAGTAAAAAAAAAACACACCAAACTAACTTAACTTTTCTTATAAACATGTACCATGCAGAAGTGTTCCCGTATATAGCAAAAAAAAAAAATAAATAAATAAATAAAAAATAAAAATATATATTTTTTTTAATTACAATGTATTAATTATAATTCATCAAAGCTAACTACAGAACATGTTGTTGAAATTTGTTTACAATCATGATGATGGATGTAGAATACAGTATAATAGCCAATGTTTCCTAGATGAAACCTACGAACGCGAAAATGAGTCTCGGCATTTGTTGCACGTTCATTGCGTCAACAAATTTCACTAAGTTTAAACCAAATAATCCCTTATTGTTGTGACACAACCACGACTTTGTTGATTGTGTGATGTTAGTAATACAGTTCTACCTTTTGTTGCGTCATTGATTGTGGACTGTCTTCACTGTTTAACACAGAGGACTGTTTTTGTTACAACTATTTATGACTTCGTTGACTGTGTGGTTATGTTTACAATATGATTGTCCACTTCTTGCTCTGAAATAAGTTTCTTTTTCCAAGCTGTCCTGGGTTTTTTCTTTTTCCTCTGAAGCCTCTTGCGGCATTGTAAAAATAACAATAGGCAAATTTCAGAGTTTGTCATAATGGTCGCTACGTAACATGACTTTGCAGAGAATTTACATTCTCATTCCTCTATGTCATGTTATACTGGTTCCTAATCCGTTCTTTACGCAAGCGAAGGTTTTTATGACGAGCACACGCTCAGTTCAGGAAAACAAACAGGACATGAAGCGGAAGGTTGATGAGTTCGTGCCAGATAACGACGTTGTAGATTTATAAGTGACTTCATTCTTTTTTTTTTCTTTTTTATTTCCAACAGTTTTTCGCATATATACCCACCATCTCGAGTATGGGCCTATAGGCCTATAGCTCGGTGCAGTATAACTTGTTTCAATCACGACAGTAACATGCTAATCGTATGTCATTTGTCATCGTTTACGAGATGAGATACTGGGATCCTTTTTCAGCCTAAAGTTTGTAGAGCGATATACGCGCTACACGCGCTGTTTTCAAAAGGAGTCTGAGTGAGGAGACTAGCTGCACCCATGAAGGAGAAGCGGAAGTCGGAAGTTGCTCACATGACACCGAAGCGGAATATGGCCTGGTAAAAATCATGTCCATTGTTGTCTCGACTTCCGGCAGTACAGCTTGACATTTGTGACATAATATCGTGAGATGAGAGTACGTTCTGACCAATAAAACTTTGTGACGTTTGATCTGCGCCACATTTTATTTCGGATGAGGTTTCGCACTGCGCAATGCACGCAGAGTTTTAGAATACGGGCACATTGTCGGCCTTATAAATCTCCAATCAAACAAAAATTTAGTGTATCTTAACTGTATACTGAAATAATAATGATTATCATAAATAATCTAATTCTGTCATTTGTTTTTGCCCCGGGTTTTTTGCCGTGTCTGCGTACCTTCAGTTCTCAGAATGATGTGACATGACAACAACTTTGGCATTTTAAGGTCAAAATGCTGTCACAGTGTACACCTCATGCATCATGCTGGTCACCACAGCAGACCCGGTATAATCTGATGTTATACAGTAACGACATACAGACCAACTTAATTCATAACACTAGAACGTGTAAAACAAAGAAAAAACATTAAGGACGAGTTTGTGGTGGCTGAGTGGATACAATGAAATTCTGAAAATAAAAATAGAGGTAAAAATAGTCCCTCCCCTCTGCGTTTTGAATGAACTGGTATAGATAAACTGGGTTAATCCGATCAATTAAGCTGATAGGGTCATATTAATCGGCTATTGGAATAGTGTTGCATATAACAACAGTAAGTACCTTATGATAATGATTATTTGAGGTTGATAAACATCCTACAAAGATACACATCCTACAAAGATACTTACGTTATCATTGACAACTTATACCTTATATAATGCCTCCATTTCACAACATAATATTGTTACAACGCAACACCGAATAGCATGAAGCGGAATCTTTAGGGACATTGATATGATATTGATTTCATTATCCCCGTCATTATCAATTACTATATAGTAATTTTACTATCACCGCTGATATTATTATTCTGACAAGTGGGCCTCTCGAAACTTCTCTTGCACCACCATTTCCCAACGTATTTTCCTTCATTTCCATTTTGGTATCGCGAATTATCAAATTGTTACTTTTATCTTTTTAAGAAAGTTTATTGGAATGAGTATTTTCACTGCTTCATATATATTAGTGGAATGAATGGCTTTTAGTGAAACTGTGCAAAATGAACAGTTATGTCATAAAATTTCCTTTTACGATTTGAACGGCGTTAGTGGCATCACTGTCAGACTTATTTCAAACAGTATGGAGATTGCGGTTCGTGGCTTGGCTCAAGTTATTGCATCAAGAAGAATCTTATGATTCCAAATTATAAAGAAAGAAAAAAAAATATATATATATATATTTGCGATGAACTTTGTTTCTATGTAAACAAAATTAATGTAGTGCCTGAATAATTATGAGTGATACTCATTGGTATACGAACCCACTCTTTTCAAACCAACCAACCAACCAACCAACCAACCAACCAACCAACCAACCAAACAAACAAACAAACAAACAATAATTAATACACTGGGTAAACTGCAGAACACATATAGATAATGTTATATGCAACGTCGCTTTTGATACCAATGTTTCTAATAGTTTTCGCGGATCGAAAATCAATGAATGTAATATGAGTGTCCATCTCACGCCCACCTCCATGCAGATACGTCTGGAGTGCGTTTTTAATAGTTTCTGGGCTCAAGTTGAAGTTAAAGGAGAGGTATCCTTTTTCAAGATTCCGATCGATATGGTTGGTATACGTCTAGCTCGACACAGTTTATAAGCATTCAGCCAGCCGACTTGTTCCCCAATAAAGATGCCGTGTATATTCGGTGTATTCCTGCTTGAACATACCTTTGTGAGCCCTATTTTTATAAATGAGTATCACTGAACGTGATATGATTAAGGTCATTTTAAGATAAACAACAACAAAAAAAAATTCAACATGACTGATGATCAAGAATGTGATCTTTATAGAGCAATCTTCCATTAACTTAAGGTGATCGTAAAAAGAAATCACCTGGGGCAAATACGGCTTTATTATATCTAGATAAATATGTTGTCTAAGGCCATCGATGAAAGGGCGTGACTTGTGAGTGCGTGCTATCAACCATATCTATTGCAGAAAGGCAGCGAGACTGCGAGTTTGATGTCATTGTGTTGAACTTTGTTTGCAAGCAATATTGTTCACTTGCTTTTTGCCGATGGCAGATCGTCTTTATTCATCCCAATCCTTACGAGCTTTTCACCCCTACCCCCTCTCTCTTTGTGTTCATTGTAAGATTGCGTATTATCTGACATTTTTAAACATCTCATTTACGTTGATATTCGCCAGATAATATTGAAAGGGAGGATTATAAACGGGAAGTCAACCAATAGCTTTCAAGAGGTGTGGGATGATTCAAAACTATTATGGGGATTTTTACATCCACGATTCAACGAGTTTCTTCCCCAACTATTTCTGAATCAACATATTCCCCACACTAGCATACTAGAATCTAGTATCGATGACTTTCACTTTATACGAGTGCTTCGAACTGAGAAACAATGATCGCTCCCGTGAATGTGAATTACTCGCAATAATACAATAACAATAGTGACAATAATGATAATAATAATGATGATGACTGTAATAAGAGAAAAGAGGGCAGGACTGTAGCTCAAGCATGGTTAAGTTTGATATGTATACTGACATTCATACTCATCAGTGCAATGATGATAATTAAAAACACATCACTACCTAGATTATTGAATATTTTTGAAAGCGTTTTAAAAGACGTTCATACGCGTATCATTCTCATATCACAGTCTGGAGTAGAAACAAAGACCTAACATTATCATGATGCCATGATACCGCTCAAGTGGCAGCCCATGTCTCGTCGCAAATATCTAAACAGGCTCTCACACCTTCTTGAACCATCATTCAACCTATTTGCGTCATGGCCGACAGAGGGCGTATGAAGTCATCATCTACGTCTGATAGCCAATTTAGACAGCTGTTACAGCGTCAACGATGCAGCCAATCATCGACAACATCTTCAAAGGTTTAATATAAATTATACTTTGCCTTAAGAGTTTCTCGTTAAAGCTATGGACAGAGACTCCAAGAAAAATAGCAAAAATTCAGAGGGGTTCAGCCCCGAAGTGAATAGTGTACTATCATGACTATTGGAGGCACCGAGGCTCATAGTTTTACAAAGAAAATCGAAATTAGGCAGAGTATATTGAAAGAACTCTGACTAATTTTGAGTTTCTATTCAAAACTACGAAAATTTTGTTACATTTTGAAGTAAAAAAAAAAAAGAGGCGAGAAGTCTGGTGGTGGATGCGATGTTGTGGAGGGATCCTACAGTGACCCAGGAAGCAGGGCGCACTTCAAATTGCTTTACAGTATGTACGTAGCAGAATTGCTTTGTGATGTCACAATAGCTTTGTGATACTTCAAAAAGTGATAGCACGAAGCAGTGCGAGATTTTCACATTTCTTTTGTGACGTCATAATTGCTTTGTGACACATTTTCACAAAGTGCAGTCACCGTACGAAGCAGCGCGCGATTTTCACAATTTCTTTGTGACATTTCGCAAAGTACAGAAGCAGAAAGAGGCAGCGCGCGATGTCACAATACATCTTTGTGATGTCACAATTGATTGCTCTGTGACATTATTTTTATAAAGTATAACCGTACGAAGCAGCGCGCGACGTCACAATTGCTTTGTGACATCATTTCACAAATACTAGTATTTAGTAGTGTACCATGCATGCATGCAGTAGCCAACATTCTGAAATACGTGTAGTTTAAAATGCCTATAATCACTGAAAGCTCTTTCAACAAATCACGAGAGGATACATTTTTTATCCAAAATGTAAACCTGTCTATTTGCGCTGAAATAGGGACATTTACCTCCGCCAAGGGAGGCGGTAATGTTTTCATCCGCGTTTGTTTGTTGGTTGGTTGGTGTGTTTTGTTAGTTTGTCTGTATGCACATTAACTCAAAAAGTTGTGAACGGATTTAAATGAAACTTACAGAAAAGGTAGAGAATGACACAAGGACCAGGTGATTAAATTTTGGTAGTGATCCAGGAATTTTTATGGATTTTATGAAGGATTTTTAATATTTTGGCAGATATAGGGTCAATGAACTTCGGAGTTCAAGCTCCGCATTTTTTGGAGGTTTGATACGAAGTGCGTGCTCTAGTTTCTGCATGCAATATAGTACTGTACTTACTGTACAGTTGTGTTTCGTAAGTTTTTTTTCCTTGTTTGTATATATATATTTAATTATTTGGATTGTTTTGTTTTTCACTCTTTTTTAAAATCAATGTCATATTGTAACAGTGTCTTGAACTCAATACAGATAGCAATAATGCTACTACCCGGTGTTGCCTAGCAGAAATTTTAATCAATATAATCTAAGATTATTCTTTTAAACCCATCTGCATATTTTGATAGATTAATTAACCACATACAAACTCATTTAAGATTTTCATTCATACCATACATGCATCTTACCTATTGTTGTTTTTTTCTGTTGGTTGTAAATAATGTAAATAGTTTATCAAACGCATTTCGTTCAAGATTTTCGCTAATTATATCAAATGTATATTATCTATTGTGCTTTGCTGTTGATTTGTAAATAATGTAAATAGTAGTTGTAAATTGCATTTTCTTCGTTTTCGTGTTATTACACTGTGCCATGATTTGATTTTCCCCAATACATTGTACTCTATTATTTGAGTGACATGGGAAAAGCATTGTCAAGCATTGTCATTGTCAAAGCATTGTCAGTATGGCGAGACGCGCCGCTCAGCTGGAAGTTGATGACGTAACAAAAGGCTTTTATATTTGGAAATCAGGCGATTTTCAGCATGCATACGTATGGGTGCATGGAAATCACTGATCTCTATTGAAGAACAAGATCAGTCAAGTGGTGGAAATGAGCTGCTTGGAGGAGGTCTGCGCTCTCAGAGTGCTTCATCGGGATATTCAATGCTCATCTTTGTGCATGGACGCGGCTATTAATCACCAAACGTTTTAAAAGCCACTGCTTACCATTAGGAGCAGTGATTAAAAAATGTTCGAATTATATGCCGTATAGGTCAGTTGTATCACAAAACATCCTGCCTTTTAAAAATTTGGTAATAACGCCACAAACAAAAGGAGATATCACTAATTTCCCAATAAACCATAACTGTAGACGGTTTAGGCCTTGTATTCTAAAAACAAGTTTGATAACACTATAAATAATATTTTGTATATTTAACAATATTTAACATTGATTATACTGATTATAATTTTTAACCGGCGTTGGTTGTTTCTTTCCCTAACTCACATTAAAGAACTATTTTGAAGCACTTGAGCTTTTTTTTTTTTTGTTGTTGTTGTTGTTGGTTTTTTTTTTATCTGCAAGTGACAAATAGTGGCTTTAATATAGTTGGCTGAGGGTTGATGCTTTCCAATAAGAACCGAGTCTCTTAGATATTCTTCTGTACTTTAACTCCTGTAACGGAAATCCATTTCTACCTGCATGTTTGTGTCTCAGTCAGCAGCGCATAAAAAACAGAAAGAAAGAAAAAAATCCAATACACGGCGCTAAATGTAAAATGTAATTATCCACATCGATTGATCAGCCTTGGTATTAATATCACAGATCAAAATCTTTAGGTACATACTATGTAGTGGAAACATCTCCTAATATCGATCTTATGAAATATAACTCCCAAAACAGCCCACAAGAATTCATAGAAATATTAATGTCTGCTTCGTTTTTATCATTAATTTCCAAGCCTACCCGCGTCACCAGCCAATCGGCTACCCTCATAGACAACATTTTTTTTTTTTTTTGTAATGTTCTTCCACTTTCTGAGTCTGGTATCGTCCTCTCAGACATCACTGACCATTATCCTATATTTGCCCAGGTTCCAATTAAATTGGCTAAACAAAATAATTATCATAAGCGACGTAAGATTACTGCAGATAATCTTACAAGTCTTCAAAACAGTTTAAAAGAAATCGACTGGTTTTGGTTAAGCGGTCACAGAGAAATGTGGATTGTTGTAAAGCATGTCATGAATCGGATTCTTCCGAGTTCAGCATTTCGATGATCTTGTGCGTGAACAATAGACAGAACTTGGACAGAAGAGATTCCCGACATCCTCTACAAAATTCCGTATTTCTCTTTGACCACTGAAGCAAATCGAATGGGGTTTTCTGTAAGATGTGGCCAATGAGTTATAGTCTCATACCCTGAATTTTTATTAAGATTCACTCACTATTTTTAAAGATATCATTGCGGAAGGCCGCGTTGTAATTTTTTTTTTGGGACATACTGTACAACACTACCGATGTCAACTTGTCTTATGACTACTTCATATCTACTATTACCTCCGAAATTGATAACCACATTCCCCTGCGTAACATAAAAAATAGACATAAGCAAATTCCAAGACTCCCGTGGATAACCCAGTCTATATTACGATCCATAAATAGGAAAAATAATTTGTTTTATAAATACAGATGCAACCACACTGAAAAAAATAAGAAAAAATATGTTTCATACAAAAACACACTCACCAAATCATTACGAACGCATACGCAGAAGAAAAAAAAATTACGTTAATCAGATAAGCAAATAAAAAAATGACATTAAAAACACATGGAAAACATTAGAAAATGCTATGAATACACCTAATAATTCATCTAACATTTCTGAAGTTCGAGGGGGCAATGCTTCCAGCAACACTCCCGCTGGCATGGCTGAAATTTTTAATGACTTCTTCTCTTCAATGGGAAAAAATCTTTCTCAAAATATTCCTTTTTCTAGTAAATCCTTTAGTGATTTTTTAGATACCCCTAACTCCCAAACTATATGTCTTGACCCAACATAATAAAAGAAGAAATAACAAAGATCGTTGCCAATTTGAAAGAAGGGAAAAGTCCTGGCCACCACGGAATTGACAACCACTTGATAAAAAACATAATTCCACAAATTGTGGATCCCTTACTACACAATTATTAACTCATCGCTTACAACTGACCATGTGCCGAATAGTATGAAAATTGCGAAAGTAATTCCTATTTATAAGAAAGGGGAGAAGGATGATGTCAATAACTATAGACCCATCTCTTTATTATCTTCTATTTCTAAGATTCTCGAAAGAATAGTACATCAGGACAGTACGTTTTCTTAAAACCTGCGACATATTCAAACTTTCAATTTGGATTCATGGAAAATCACAGCACAACACACGCACTACTCGCCCTCATCGACAAAGTCACACACGCACTCGACACATTTTCACACACAATAGGTATCTTCCTGGACTTCTCCAAGGCCTTTGACACAATTAACCATGGAATACTTCTCGCCAAATTATCCCATTATGACATACGTGGAAAGGCCTTGGAGTGGTTCACGAGTTACCTATCAAAAAGATCCCAATTTGTACATGTCAACGGCTTTGACTCTCAAAATAAAACAATTGCATGTGGTGTTCCACATGGGAGTTTACTAGGCCCACGGTTATTCATAATTTATATCAATGATTTTCATAGATCCTCGGAGAAACTATCACTCATATTATTCGCGGATGACTCTAACCTTTTCTTTTCCCGCCCTGACCCAAATATCTTAACAAGAATAGTAAATGAAGAATTGAAAAAGGTCATACAATGGATATACGCAAATAATGCTTTTCCGAACTCTTTAGATAGCCTCCCATGCAATATAACATTTGATACTACTCCCCTAGAAGAAGTTTCTTCCTTTAAATTTCTTGGTGTTTGTGTTGATAACAAGCTTTCATGGAGGAATCATATTGATAACATATGTAAAATTATATCACGTAATATTGGCGTAATGAACAGATTAAAATATTATCTTCCTTCATCTGCATTATTAACTCTTTATTCTAGTTTTATACTACCTTATTTAAACTACGGGATCCTTGCTTGGGGTAATACATATCAGATATTACTTGATAAACTTTTTTCATTGCAAAAGAGAGCGCTCAGAATTGTTTTTAATCTACATACCCGAGAACATACAGATGCTTTGTTTTTTTTTTTTACCATAAAATACTAAAAATAAAAGATTGTATGTGTTTCAACTTGGCCAGTTTATGTTTAATTATAAGAGCAACTTTTTACCCAAGATATTTCACGACTCATTTCATCGAAACAGTCATATACATAACTATACCACGCGACGATCCGACGAATTTCATCTTTCATTAATGAGAACCGCACATGCCCAAAGTACATTTCTTTATACCGGACCCAGACTTTGGAATAATCTATAATAGTTTGAAAGATTCCCCCATATTTGTTACATTTAAATACAAATTCAGAAAACACCTACTCTCTACTTATAATTCTAGATAATATAAATTGCTTTAATTCATGCTTGAGCTTTCACCTGTCCTGATGTCGCAGCACTTGGCGTGTTCTGTATGCAGACCTCTCTTCTTTCTTCTCTCCTCTTCCTTTCCTGTCTTTTGTTCTTCGTAGACTTGTACAGTATTGTTACCGTCTTCTCTCCTCTCGGTACTGTCTCGCGTCTTATGTGTATGGGTAATGTGTGTACGTGTGTGTTGTCCTTGTCATATCTTCGCGGTACACGTGGTTCAGTGAACAGTGTCCGGGCATTAGCACTGATATTCTATTTTATTACAGTGTATTTATTTTTTCCGACCTGCGTATCTCAATATAACTACATGTATATCTTTACAAATGACTTAATTAATCTATATTAAATACAACACATGTAGTTGTAAAAAAACTCGAATAATATATTATTTACTCATTATTTATCTATAGCGATCCACGTCCCACAAGCTTTGCTTTTTAGTGGATCACTATTTTCCATAAACGAATCTATTTTCCGCACGCCCACGAAGTATTATATGCATTGTTCCTCCTAATTATTGTATATATATATGTTGTTATATAATTTCTCTCGGATACTACATGAATCTTTTGCAAATGTTTGAACAATATTATTTCATAACATGTTACTTTGTACTATGTTTTGATTTTCGTTGATTGGAAATAAATGAATTGAATTGAATTCATAAGACATTAATATGTTTTATATATTATCTAAATCATTGTTGGATTCACGGAATTCAACGTTAATTCATTGAATTAACTGTGTATGCTTGCGTGAAAACATACTTTTAAAAAATACTATATAAGCACGGCATATGGCGAGAACGATTGATTGCACAGCTCAAAACAGTAGGCTTCATGACTGATTACAGTATGTCGTCAACCAGTCACGGTCCTACAGGGCCTATATACTGTGAAGAAGTAAATGTAATTATACACACACACACACACACATTACGCAATCGTTGTTTGTTGCACGGCTTGCGACTGGCTACTGGCCGATATCGTGTGAAAGACATCACGTGACAATATTTGACAGTTCAGAAATATTACGTCATAGGCGTATATAGTTTCAGATAAGGAGCGATAAAAAGAATGGAAATCCGCAAGCGTGATGTCCCCAAATTTGACCCTTCTGTATACAGAAGTCCGATTAACAATTGTCATTGTACGGACCTATCTGCAAACCCATGTCAAGGTATTGATAATGTCCTGCATTTTTGTTATCTGTGGCCCTACTTTTTTTAGTAGAGATGTCATATTACACAGAAATGTAACGAAATCATACTGTAACTAACTGGTGAGGTTATTAGAAAATCGCCGTATTACTTTGGTTCTTTTTCACGGCCGGTAGACGGGTAGACAAGCAACGCGGCTGTATATAATGTTTGTAGTTCATACCAAAACTGACATTTATTTCTACATGAAGAGGGAACAAGTCATTATGGTCTGAACATTGTTTTGCATATTTACGTTCCTCATCAGGCTTGTGATGAGGCAATCTAAAGGTAAGACAGATCGCGCTCACTTTTCCTCTCGCTTTACATTTTGAGGGCGCCACAAGACAGGTGTCCTGTGAAGTCAACTCAGTCAGTGCAGTGGTGCATTTTGAACATGGTGACTAAACTTAATTGACACCGACAAATTATTTTCGTGTGTACCGCGCATGATTTCTTGACAATTTCTAAGAGCCGTTCTAAACAACCGTTATTTTGCTTATTATGTCAGATCCAGATGGATTTCCCCCACGGACACATCACGGAAAAAAAAAAAAAAACGAAAAATAGAAAAAAAAAAAGAAAAGAAAAAAAGACTGCCCTGAAAGAGTCATGCACGCTGATTTTATTTTTCTGTGTATTCTGGCCGACAAGATGTCAGAAGTAATTTTCATCACAGCTCGTAAAATTAGAACAATGAACCACAAAGGAGATAGAGGGGGAACTGGTAAAAATAATTCAGTGTCATGATCATCAAGGATCTCGTGCATCGGCTGCCCGGGCATCGGTCATCTGCTTGTCATGCCTGGCACTCCCCACTCACAACAAATTTCATGGCACTGCTGCAACTTGCGAGTTGTTGTTAGAATGTATGCTGCTTAAAATTGGGGTGCATTGCTGCCAGCAAATTAATTTCGACCAAAAATAACAGGACAACTAATCGGCCACGGAAACCGCGGATGCAGCTCATAGCCTTTCTTGCGAGGTACCACTGGCAAGAAACAATGCCATGACGCGACACGAAAACTGAGCCAACAAAGTCCATGTGGTTTTATAGTGGACAGCTTGGATTCGTGACCTCATAAAAATCTCAGCGACTGTCAATGTACGTGCATTTTAACGTAACAGAATCAGCATAAGCATAAGATCAACTGTCTCATTCAATTTTATACCGGAACAGTCCTGCACGAAGAATTAAAAATGCAGTCTGTGTGCTTACACTGAAGAACTTTTGCACTGATTTTCGTCAATTTCAAGGATCATTATCAGCCATTCAATCTTATACCCCCTTCATACAATGTCATGCAGGCCAACTACTTTTAGCCGTCTCTAGATAACCATTCAGGATGCCGACAGTTTGCTCGAGTGTTGTTGTACTGAAGATGTATTGTACGCCATTTTCAAGACGTTTTGGATTCCTTTTGACCCCAAAGTAAATCCATATCGTGTGAAAGGGGTTACATCTGATCAGCTCATAATAGGCCCTATTGCGGCCTTATCCTAACCCAAACTCCTTTTATCAAATCGGAGGAAAAGTCATAATACAATACAATATTGATAGTCTGGAAGAATCATTTGTTTCCCTATAGGCCTACATAACTGTATTATACAGCATGGACATCAACATCAAATTCTATTTTGCGTTTGTATAATCCTATGTGGCTAATGTGTTATTGAAACTTCTGCGAGTTTATCATCTTTTTTTTTTTTTTTTTTTTTTTTTTTAATGCTCGTGTAAAAAAAAAAAAAAAAAAAAAACCAACGACGTGACGGCGCGCACACACACAAAACCCTCAACAAATCATCAGGAACAACTAAAACAAACAAACAAACACACACACACACACACACACAACAAGCCCAGGCGATGCGGCCAAAGGTCTTTAAAAGGCCCTATACGACGTCAAAGCGTGATTCACAATGATTATATTCGTGTAAAATAGGAGGAAATCAGTTGGCAAAATCCCGTGTTGTAAGTAATGTCACATATACATTGCATAGAATGATCCATGTTTGTTTTCGATCTCGTGTTCTGCGCTCGAAGAGAGCAGCAGCTTCCCACAACCACAGCTATAACACCGGACATCAGATAGTCCGATGAAGAGCATGGCAATAATTAACACGCTGGCGCTTGTGTTTACTCCAAAAAGTTCACTTTTGTATTCAAAATATGAGGTTGATCCCGCGGTCAATATCCTAGCCACAGAACGAAGTCATCACCATGACGCATCTCTTTGATACCTGCCGGACCTCACGGATCTTTGGTGAACGGCAATGACTCAAACAACGTGTTGCAAGCCTTCACTTTCAAATCGGTTTAATCCATGAGCGATGAATAAACGGGTCTGGATCTTGTTGGTGGAAAAAGAAGACTGAGTTTTATGAGCAATGTGTGTTTTACGAACTATCATGAACAGACATTGCCAATGCGCTCTACCGAACAGTTTGTTGTTTGTTTTCTACAATCGAATTCTATTGTTGTTTAAATGATTTTCACTTAAAGACAAGGGTAAACGACTTCCAATAAAGAGAGAGGTTTACACCTATTATCTTCCACTTTTGAACAACAACCAATAGCTATACAAACTGCTTTCAATAACCATGTGATAATATGAGACAAAACAATATACGAAGGCCTTTGAGAATACTGGAATAGTGGAATACTACCGACGAAACGGGAGTATTCAGATTCTCCAGATACAAATGTGTTTTGACCAGCATTGCAAGGCTTGCATCCTTGCCCTGTACATAGACCATAAACTATACCTGTGTTGTAGCTCTATGGTCAGACATAATTCTGGAGCTCGTGAACTCATGCTTCTTCGACTTTTACTTTATGAAACCATTAGGCTTGTGCTCAAAACGGGCATATAAGTTGGCCATTTTCAGCCTGCACTGCACTACAAAGATTGAAGTGATGCGAGTAAAGCATAACATCAAAAGTTATGTAGGACTTTTCATTTTCATGAGATTTTATGAAAGAATATTCCAGAAATGGGAGTCCAACACTTATATAAAAACTTGTTTTCATTCAGTACAAGATGAGAGAGCTATGATAACAAAAACGCAATAGTCCACGTCTACACAATGTCCAAAACAGTGTATTCTAAAAAATGTAACAACTGAATAGTATTTCAATTTGTTATGTGCATAATGGCAGCATGGAAACTGCTAATATTTCTACATCTTTTAATATGACCTGCAGAGCAGAATTGTATTACTGTTTAATTTTCAAACCTGGTGAAACTTCAAAGGAGGGCTGACAGCTTTCTAATATCCAATTCTTCATCCCACGTCTGGTATTTTGACGTCATTGTTTTTCACCTAACCACCTATAGAAATATCACTGAAGGTGATCGATACTCCTGCCTAACATTTCTGAGTACGAATACATTGCCGAGAATGAGAGGCAGTAACTAATGCATTGTTACCATGGCAACACACTTTCTGCTACTCTTAAAAATTTACTCTGCACCACTTTGAATGAAGTTCAACACGTGAACCATATTCAATTTGAACAGATTAAAAATTGCAAAAATTTTCATCAGCAAAGCTTTGATTTGGGGGTATACTGTGCTGCTATTCAATGCCAGTAAGTACTATTGAAGTGTCTTGCAACAACTTTACGCCGAGTATTTTATGTGAGACACTTGTGATAAATGATAATGAAGAGACTGTAAGAGTGTGCTGCTCTGTGTTCCTGTTTGCATTCATGGGATTACCAAGTCACTGTAGTGTGACACACTATTGAGCTTCTGGTGATTATTGCTATCAGCGATAATCTGTGACAATGAGGTGTCGTCAATTCAGGTCAATCGGAGAACAGAGCGCCTCCTGAATCAGGACGTTAGTCTCCGGCTGACCATCTTTGTTTTTTTGTTTTTGATCACTCTTGGCAGGATATACACCAAATTCTTTTGCCACAGGTCAGGGCATCAAGCAGTATTCTCTGGAATAGGAACACAAGTTCAAAGAAAACTACCACTGGGTCCTATTTGTACAGGATACAGGTGCTGGACATTCTCTTTTGGTCAATGCCTGCTTGCCAGTCTATGGATTTCTATCATTATGATAGTATCATAAAAAAAAGGCAAAACAACTTTTTATATATACACACAATAGTGCACAACATATTGGACAAGCACCGATAGAATATTACAATGCAAATGATATTCAATTTTCAAACTGATGAAGAACACACACACACACACACACACACACACAAGCAAATGTACCCTTATACATACATCAAAACACATACGTATACAGACAATACCAAACTCAAAATATGAAGCAAATATATCTGACACAAAAATCCATTTTGTTTTTTCCCTTTCACTGAATACATATGCCACATTCATACTGCATCAAATCCATCAAAAATTATCAATCCTAATCAATTTATACAGAATAATCAGTTAACAACACATGACAGAACAGCAGAACATCCATAATCTACTGCAGTATTCATCTGTGTATACACCTGCTAATCACAGTGCCCATTTGGGCATGTTATTTTTCAATAAGTAACAAATGTCTTGCATGCATAGAATGGTTTGAGTGCACAATTAAAAAAAAAAACAAAAAAACCACAAAACATTTAACAGAACAAAGGAAGTCAATACATAGTGGCCCGAATTCACGAAGGTGGTACAAACAAAACCATGGTTTAAATCATGGACAAAAACCATGGAGCGCCAAGTGTCGCACGGGATATTTCGTTACGAAATTGGTTATTTCGTCGATAAAATGACAGGTTTCATTAACGAAATTATCATTCCGTGGACGAAATGTTCATTTAGTTACAAAATGTCATTTTGTTACAAAATAATAATTTCATCAACGAAATGACTGATTTCGTGACGAAATATTCCATGCGACACTTGGCACTCCGTGGTTTTTGTCCATGGTTTAAACCATGGTTTTGTTTGTACCACCTTCGTGAATTTGGGCCATTATGTCTTAACTTCCTTTGTTGTTCTGTTATATGATACAGAAAGTGCCTTCCCCCTCGTTATAATTCATCATGGAATAGAATGAGTAGAATTAGAATCAGATGCATTCCTTTCTTGAATTGAGGTGAATGCTAAAAATGGCAAATTTGAACAATATCAATCTATGACCAAGGTGACAAGAATGTTGTTGCCAGGGACTAAAGGGGTGGTATCTGAGCTGAGAATAGAAATGTTAAACAAACATTGCAGACATTATTGCAACACATTTGCAAACATCTTTCTCTCCCCCACTATTTGTTTTGTTCAAGTTCATTTATTTGATGCATCACGCTTGAAGTAGGTGATATCTCAAAGTGGTTGTTGTCATCATTTTCATAAAAGAGTAGTCAACTGTGCAATATACATATCCTGTCTATCTGCTACGGCAGATTAAAAAAAATCAATGCAAACACAATAAGTAGACATTTTTACTGACATAATACAAACATACACCAAAAAGAACATTTACTCGGTGAACGCCTCCCCCTTATGCCTGAGTGAAAAAGTAGCTGCAATTGATTACAATCAGCCAATTAGCAAACATGTGCAAGAGGGATATAATGGTGGATCTCCACAACAGGTTATCTCAATCTCCGCTAACCTAACCTTTGGAATGAAAACAACCCGAGTGGCCCATCCAATCAGGGTGGACCTTGTTCATCATCAGGAACAAACAGAACCTTTCAACAACCATTGTGCACACAATACTATTACTGTTTATGACAAAACTAGTAAGCCTATATAACATCATCGCGAAGGACAAATACACAATGAGAAATATAAGCTCTTAAAGATTGGCAATATTGAAAGCATATCAAATTATATGTACACACTTTCAACAAAAAAAAAAAGTGTTCATGAAAATTATGTAACTTTCAAGTTCCAGAAGCAGTATTAAGTATATACAACAAATAATGACTCTTGTGTTCTGAAAAACAACAAGAAAACACACACACACACACACACACACACAAAAAAAAACCCATCACAAAACAACAACGGCAAACTTGATTAGGGAGAGATAAACGTATAGGCCCGAATTCATGAAGGTGGTACAAATGAAACCATGGTTTAAACCATGGACAAAAACCATGGAGCGCCAAGTGTCGCACAGAATATTTCATTACGAACTGGTCATTTCGTCGACAAAATAACCTTTTCGTTAACGAACCAACATTTCGTGGACGAAATGTTTATTTAGTTACAAAATGTTGTCATTTCGTTACAAAATAATCATTTCATCGACGAAACGACCAATTTCGTAACGAAATATTCCATGCGACACTTGGCGCTCCATGGTTTTTGTCCATGGTTTAACCCATGGTTTCATTTGTACCGTCTTCGTGAATTCGGGCTCAGGAGTGCATTTTTCCTAAAAAAACAACTAAATGCATTACAACCCAAACGTGGGCTTGAGAGTCATCACTTACAATATAAGTGACACCTTCCATTTCACAAAATATAGCTCTGAAGAAAACACTGTTTATACATACATTTGATATAGTGACTGTATAAAGTTTTGATAAGAAATAAATATTGACTCTCATTGGCTTTTAATAAAGCAAAGAATGACTGAACTTGAAATACCATACAACTTTTATCCACATCTGTAGTTTGAGACAGCACATCATAGCAATACTTTAAATTGGTTTCACTAATGGTGGCCCGTAAGCATCACATCTGACATGAAGGAGTAAATAAGAACACAATTTAATGTTCCTTTCTTACAGAACTACATGTACTGGCACGTAATATGACTCAAAATATTTTGTGTGTTCCGTCATTTTTCAATATTGTAAAGTTGCTGGTGTGATGAGTATAGCTTCATGACACAACATACTCTCAAATTACTGCCAAAACTGAATAATAATGGGGCTTTGAGAAGAGAGAGAGAGAGAAGGCAGCAAGCTTATAACCAAATTGCTAAATTGGCCTTTGAAATGAGTCTGTTGACCAGAAAAAAAAAAGCAACAAGCCAAGAAAGAAGCCAGTGTTTGCTTGTCAATCTGAATAGACCCTTTTCTCAGACTTTGGAACACTAATCACAAAACAAGCAGGGGAGTCTGAGAGATAGCCCTAATGAAGAAAAGCAGCTGAGGATGGGGTGACTTTATAGAATGAATAGATATCCACTCATCATCCTGTTTGGGTCACCAAAAATTGGCTCTCTTTATCATCACCTCTGCATCAAATCCATCAATGACATCTTCTTAGGTGATCCTGATAAGGAAGATAAGGTGTTGTACATCACCACTCTATATAAATTGGCCCTTACAGACTTTGCACTCAGGTTCGTAAAGTTTCTGTACACTTTTGGTAATTTTAGAATCAGGCATCATTGCGCAAAAGAAGGAGAAGAAGAAGAAAAAAAAAAGAGTCACAAAATGTCACAGGAATAACACCTTCTTGATTAACAGTCAAACATAACTCACGACAATCACATATTCACAATTCAATTCTTCTGCACCCTTACAGCCACCATCAGTCAAAGTGGTTTCACGACAAAGAAATATAAAATTATACGTTCAATATCTTTTTTTATGTCACCTAAAAAACAGGCAAAGCATTTTACCAAGCAATGTTCATCATATTCCAAATTTCAGGGCGTTTGTATAGTTGAGCTGAACAACCATTTCCTAACTTCATTTTTATTCCATTCTTGAATTTGTTCTGATGATAGCATATATTTTTTCTTCATATTTACCAACCAAAGGATGTGTATCATCTTGAAGAGTTGTGGTAAGAGTTGTTGAAGTTGACTGTAAGTGTATTGAGTATGATTATAGGTATAATATATGCTCAGTGAGGATTGATATCAAACCTGTACATCTATTAAAGCTCTTTACAAAGTCAACCTTATGGAAGAAGTTAAATACACACTCCCTTGTTATCTCTATACTGTCCTCTAAACTTTGTGTACCCTTCCTACTAAATGTAGGAGGACTCACATATCTCCTACCATCTACTCAGTCCAAGATAAATGGTGGTTATGAATGGAAGTACAGTTACATTCATGTTAGAGATCAGTACAAATCTGATTTAAAAGAAATTGTGAATGATTTTTTTGTTTTTGTTTTTGTAGGCCTACAGGTGGAGCATGAGAAATTTAAAACAGATCTACTGGTTATATACCATTAACCCAGTAACTAGTCTCTATGTGCTGCTCTTCTATTTTGCCTGTGAAGAAATTTTACACTTTTCTATTCTGTGAAAGTATCAGTAATGGTTTTGTTTCTGAATAAGCATTTGAACACAACATCATCTTGAGCACAGTCATGGAGAAATTATTTTATGTATTCCTCAGACTCAAGAAAACAGAAAAAAAAAAGAGATTTCATTTTGAATGTGTAGCAGCAGTATTTTGGCAATACAGTTATGGGCCCTGAAAAGGCCATGAGAAAACTTGTTCTAAGAGCGCTATTGTATTTCATTTACTGGCATTCATGAGATGAGAATTTGAACAATGTGTGGTCATTTACCTCTCTAATCTCTCTCTTCTTTTTTTCTTTTTTCTTTTTTGACTGTTTTAGACATTATGTGTATGTAGCAAACACAATTTACTTGTTTTGAGGATCTAATATTATTTTTATAGACTCCAGAAATATGATTCAATGTCACAATTGGACATTCAAGTGTCTGTCAGAAAAAAAAATTTGTCTGCCCAAAGAGATGTGATGTGCTTACTGGATTACGATTGTGGCTTATGCATGATTGCAGGGGGATCAAATTTTTGATGTCTGAATATTTTAATGGCAGAATGACCACTACTCTGTACACAGGATTAGCACTCAAACTATAGCCATGTATGCTGGAATAATGTGGAGTTTTAAGTGAAGTTATGGCAAAATTTGGAGTAACTTTATCATGGAACATCAATTCACACTTGATATTATCCCATCAGAAAACAGTGCTATTCTCAGATTTTTTTTTTCATGTACTTCAGATAGACACATTCTGCTTGAATTGTTCCAACAACAAAGACAGTCTTTAAATTTTCACCACAGGCCATCATTCTGTGTAATACTATAGTGTTAGTCTTTTTTACACTGTTTCACCTGACGTTGTATTTGGTTGACTGCATGCCACGTCAAGACTTCACCTCTCCTCTCTATCAAATGGGGAAACATTACCAGTCATAGAGAAACAGACCTCCACGTGTTATCTGTGGACTATTTGCTCAGTTAGCGTAATGGCATCTGCTGAACTGGCTCCATAATAATGAATGCCTTACATTTATCTCATTCTGGGCATTGTGCTGTTTACTCTGCTATCTGTTGAAAGGGTATATCCTTATCGCCTTGCTAGTCAATAAGCTGCTCTCTTGCTATCGGGGCGATTAACTGGCTTAGAATGTGATGATTTCCGTATCTTTTGCAGCGAAAGACCCTTGTCAGTCCCAAACGTAATCTTAGCTTTTCAAGACTTTGTGTAGACTTTGTGTCTTTAAAGGGGAAGGCTAGTAACTGATCAGTGGGAATCAGTGGAAATGCTGGGAGATGATTGTGGCAATCCTTACGGGATTCATTCAAGAGTTCATTGTATATCTATTGTTGTGTGAAAATGATTTGCTTCAGAACGGTCTCATATTCAAGTAATGTGCAGATTAATGCTCCGTCACTGACCAGGGACGCTAACCTGGAAGCATTAAACTGCACATTACTTGAATATGAGACCATTCTGAAGCAAATCATTTTCACACAACAATAGATATACAATGAACTCTTAAATGAATCCCATAAGGATTGCCACAATCATCTCCCAGCATTTCCATTGATTCCCACTGATCAGTTACTAGCCTTCCCCTTTAACCTTTTTCAGATCAGTCCAGAGGGAACACTCTATCATCAGATACGCTCTGTAAACTGCAGCTTACTGTTTTTCATGCAGTCTGAGCTATCAGGCTACTTTAAGCCATTTCAGACATCTATCAAGAGGTATCAAAAAAGGTAGAACGAAAAGCAGCTTATCCCAAAGGACTGAGTGTACAAACCTGTCAATACAAAGTATTAACTGTGAAATGTATTGAATATGAGGCACACCAATAAGATTACATCTTTCTTCCAGAATCCACTCTGCACACATACAAACAACACAAAATGCCTTATTTCTCCTTTTTTTAAAATTTAATTTCAGATAAAATGCCCACTGAAAAGGACTCTTTTTTTGTCATTACCTTATTTCTGAGACTAAAATTATGTCCACATCAAAGTGGTGATAGATATACACAATAATGGCTGCCTCTTCTTTTAAACTATAATTGACTCATTTTAATTCATATATACTACCTGCCTTATACTACTCATGTATTCCATTCACAAAATGTTGCTAACTTCAATTTTCTTTGAAAGTTATATCTATTTCAATGTATTTCTTACTGAGTTTGAACAAAGTGATATTTTCACATTCTTGAGAAGATGTCGATTCTGTCACATAAATTCTGGGGAAAATGTTGTGGTAATTGTGTGTGTGTGTGTGTGTGAAACAGATTGTGATTTCTATATAATGGAATGCCCAATTTTTGCATGACAAGTAAATGCAGATAACATAGAATTGTTCTCAATATCTTGCTATTATGTCAATTTCTTTTACAGTCTTCTTGAAGGTAGTCTGTACATTGACCAATTTCTACAGGGAACCTATGTTGAACATTATACAGCTACAAGGAATGGTTTTCTCCCCAAACTTATATGATTTTTGCCATTTTCTAGCTTTATCTCACGGGTAATGTCATCTTGCAACTTGTCTTACACCCGTGACATAAGAACATACTAGGTCATAATGTTCTTTATAGCTACCCTGATATTGAGACTTTAACTATGACCATGACCTTTGAGCTCATACAGATGTGCATGACAATCGATGTACAAATGGCAGGTATAATACAAAATTCTAGGTCCAAAATGACTGCAGTTACAGGCCTGCTGTCACTGTCATATATGTAATGTCACACATGATACAACAGGGTCTTTAAAGAACTAATCCTTTTCACCATGTGATTCATTCAATATTTTGCACATTTATTTTTGTTTTTAAAGAATATGCTATACTTTAGCATGATAAAAACAAGCCAAATCAAATTTAGATGTAACATCCCTGAAACACTGCATATTTCCCCTAAAATTGGATGTGGTCTTTAAGATACACATTAGCAATCTTTTATATTCAAATTAGCCAGTCACAGTGCAGCAATAATCACTGTTTGCACGTCTGATGGCTGCTATATGGCACTGATCAGGAGTTCATTCACTGTCATAAGCAATACTGGAATTAGGGAAGGTACTTTGCTCTCTCTTGTGTGCCTTTCAGTGCAGTTCACTCATTCAATAAAGCTCCTATATAGATTTATTTATGCGTATTTTTATGAGAGATATTCTGGCCATAAAAATGATACTCCCCTTTGCATACCAACATTGGAGGTCATGTCATAAACTGCAATGCACAAGCTGTAGCATCTAAAGAATGTTAAACTTGAAAAGACTCAACTGAGCAACTGAATAAAAAAAAAGAACTTAAAAGTTAGGATTGTTTTGCTCCTTTTGACAGCTCTAATTCACTTTGAACATTCTGAAAGACAAAAAAGAAAAACAAAACAATACAATTAATCTTCACAAAATTCAAAGTTTATTTAATCAAAAGTAGATAGATCTATTAAGTATAAGCATTGTTCCAAATATATGGGCAAATTAGCACCCTTGTGGTTTTGATTTTTAGCATTTTACTGAAAATAAATGTAATATAAAGCTGACACCATAATGTAGTAGAGATCAAGCTCTACAACATGATACCAAAAAC
Organism: Diadema setosum; assembly: GCF_964275005.1. Taxonomy (NCBI): domain Eukaryota; kingdom Metazoa; phylum Echinodermata; class Echinoidea; order Diadematoida; family Diadematidae; genus Diadema; species Diadema setosum. The sequence goes on along the minus strand of NC_092685.1, from coordinate 9,951,463 downwards.
TTCATACCTGTACCCCAAAAAAACTACCTTCTGGTTCTCAGCCCACGATCCCATCTGACTTACTGTGAAGAATATCAAAAATGAATCTTTATACTATTCTGCAGTGTTGGCCTATTCAGTTGATCAAAACTGCTTTTCAAAGACACCATGCAGTAATACATGGATTTACACATTGATGATTATGGAAATGCCTGAAATATTACGTGTACATGAGTTACACAATTCAATTTCAGCATTGAACAGGTAATATAAAATCCATAATTATAAATTGAAAAGAGAATGATTTTTTTTTTCTTGAGGTTGAGGTGATTTACAGTGATTTATTTTAGCATTGCAAACTAAAAGTTTAATGTGAAGAGCACACTGTTTCGCAGGAAGGGAAGCAGTTCAGTCAAGCATCCTCATATCCTTGTTCCTCACACAATCAAATCCTCTTTCTGCTCTCTCCTTTAACCCATTGAGGACAAGTCCCAAGTACACTTGGGCAGGTGTCTATGGGAAATGCATGTTGTAGCAAAATCAGTTCCTCCTCAACGCATTAAAGCACCCATCAAGTCCTTGGGGTACTCTTTCTGCAGACTGGTCATCTTCTGCTCATTAAGTTGGCAACTCTTACTTTCACTGCATATCCTGTATTGGAGAAAGATAAGATGATACTTGGTCAACTTCATGAATGTTAAACAACATCAAAGAAAGTACACAGATTTGACAATATAAGACAGAAATATAAACATAAATCTTCTAAAATGTGTTGCCAATTGAAAAATCAGTTAAACATTCAATTCTTTATTTTCTGGTTTACTTAGTGATATACACTCAAGACTATATATTCAAAACTGTAAGACTGTAGGGAAAGCATGGAGAGAATCACTTCTAGTGGTAGAAACCAGAGCTGACGGTCTGTGAGCACAACATGATCCTTTTACCAACATGCAACATACAACATGCTCGTCTACATGACACAAGTGGACATAACATGCATTGTTGTAAAATGTACACGTGGAAACAAGTCTAGAACTGACTGGGTGTGCAATTTGAATACAATGCCAACAAGAGCATTATCAATGATTCAAGAAGATGTAGTGTCTTGGAAGTCCTGATGGGCCATTACTTCTCATGAAATCTGATACTTGGGTGAGAGGAGACATCTGAGAAATGAGGCCTTGCCACAAGGGCCAAAAAACTTCACAGAAATACTGGATGACTCGTGTCCGCTCAGGAAACAGTTATCATGAAAGAAAAGGAGGAGACGAGAGGTAGTTTGATACTCTGCAGAGTAAGAAAAGTGGGACAGGCATGGAGGATGCAGCTTCAAAATTGACAAGAAACCATGTTTACTGACATGTGATTTCATGAGATAGCAGCAAGCCTACTCATTTGTGCCTAGCTGAGTAAATTGAAAGCATGGTGATGATCCACTCGTAATAAACCTTCAGAAAAGTAGCTACCTTCCCCCACTACAGAAGTACAAATTGTGGCGAGATTTCATTTGAAGATTGAACTTTTGTAGCAGGAAGGCAGTCGTTCATTTTCATCCGAACATTGACAGTATTTGGCAGCATATAATCCAAAAAATAATACATTACAATTTTTTTCCTTGACATACTGTAAAACGAGATATATTCGCAGCATGAAATTTTCGTGAATTGGAGCCGATGGCCTTTTTTGCGGCATGAAATTTTCGCGAATTGTCAGTGGCATTCAATACATATAATGTAGATGAGAACTTTCATGTGCATTTTAATTTCACAAATCTTGGCGCTCGCGAAATTCGCGAAATTAAAATGCTTGCGAACATTCCTCGTTTTACAGTTAAGTACTTCAGGTATATGTTCCAGTCCTCTTACATTAATCTTAAGAGGGTCTCCTTTATGAGTGGAGTATGTCATGATTATTAGAATGTACATATTGAACACATCAGCTATCATCTTCCATAAATATGTCTAAGACTGCCACCAAAATGTTGCAAATAAGGGCTACTACCTTAAAATAGATATGACTGGAAAAAGGTTACATATAAAGCTCTAAAAATATGGTGGCTAGAGGCTGACACATGAAACCTGTTGCATCCTAAATTCAGTTACTGTTCCTATTCCTTTGGATGGGTAATGTGAAGGTCTACACATCAACAATTAGTGTGAAGTCTGAAAACGAAAACCATGAAATTGGAAGGTTTTAAATTACTCATCATCTTGTCGTCTCTCCCCTCCCCCCCCCCCCCCCATTATTTGCAAATTGAATGAGCACTGACTATCCATGAGATAAGTGATGGCAATCAAGTAGACAAAATTGACAATAACTGAAAAAAACACACACACACACACACACACAATTATTTCTGATGTGAAGTGATATACAACAAAAACAATGATCATGACACCCGAAAAAACTATTATGAAATTATTGACTGTGGACTATAAAATTACTCCATAAAATGGGTTTGCTCTTCCCTACCAGGGGGTGGGAGAGAGAGAGTTGGCCATGCATTCATCAACAAGTTTTACTACACAGCATCCATCAATCAAGTCTTTGACCTCAACAAGTACATAAAAACAGAGAAAAAAAAAGCAGTCAGGTGCTGAAACTGACCCTCATCCGGGTCTAAAGCTGATTAATTGGCAGGTCTACTTCTTCCCATTATTGCATTATTAACACTGATTGGGGACATCCATTCAGAAGGACACAGACATGAGTGAAAGACTGCAAAACTTTATTTGTAATCTTTCCAGCTCTTTATACAGGATGGCTACAAGACTAGTACGCAAGTGCTGTGAATTTCCATGTAACTTCACTGAATAATTATATCAGTTTTTGTCAGTTACATGCATTTGTTGTATTTTTGAAAGGCATACATCCATTGTAGCATTTAGCATGGCCTTTGCTGAGTAGAATATCATGAAAAACAGGGATAGTGTGACTAAGGCACATTTGAATTTGAAATGTGTGCTCAGGAAGGAGTGATACCTCCTTGGGACTCTTTGTATTTTGCAAATGATAGTTATAATGGATGATGAGTGAGTGTTGTAAGCTTTAAGTGTTGTTGTTATTTTAAAGATCGAAAGAAGAGAGAGAGAGCTTTAAGTGCATAGTGATATCTTCAGCGATTGGTCAATTCTGCATTTACATAATGTATAGTGTTTACAAATCATCACTGCTGCCCTATTTCACTGTAAAATGTTATCCTTTGCAGAAACTTGTATTATAGTATAAATGACAGAGATAACGTATATTTCAATAAGTGATTCACTAGGTTATAGAATCAACTTGCAATGAAATTATCTTTTATTCACAGATAACCAACAAAAGCTGCATAACTATATGTTCTCTTTTTTTCGGGGGGGGGGGGCATAATCAGAGTTTTGAAATGTGATTAGTGCAAAGCATGGTCGCCATTCACATGGGTACTGCATATGATAACTTCTTTGAGCTTGAGAAGAAGCAAATTTCGCAGGCATGCACTGCACACTGTTAATAAAACTATAAAACTCTATTAGTGAGCTGTTCAGCATGTGTGTCTACTTGACATGAACCAGAAAGAAGTTAAGATAGTCACATGAGAATAAACATTTTTATACATGACTTTGTGTTTATGCTTCCCTGTTAAAAGCATTGAGAGAGAATTGTGGATCGTAAATGCACTTATTGTACATTTTGAATAGGCATTTTGAAAATGTGTTTGTGTCAAAATGAGTGGAGATGCAACAATGTTTTGAAGTAAACATGTGAATATGGCCCAAGAAAGCTAAGCATAAATACACATTATTACAGATTGCTAGCTGGAGAAATGCACGGCTGATAATGATCAATCACTTTTCTCTCTGCTGAATCACTGCAATCAGGTAATCATTATGTGAAGCTAGTTTGAAAGTGGAGTAAGACATCTTCATAAGGGTGCAGAGCTTTATACAGAGTTTTTTCCAGGGTTAAGCAGTCTTGTCAAAGAGCATGGTATCAAAATTTTTCTGTGAAGAGTCAGCCTCATCCTCTCATTCTATGACCACAGGGCCATCTTCAAATGAGCTATATTCCTCATGGTGAAACATACCTAAGGGTGGCAGCAAGCAGTTATGTTGCTGTTTTTTCACACCTTCTTTTACTTTTTCTTTTCGAAATGTACAGTCCACACCTCAGGTGGCTAAATGTTTTGAGCAGGCATATGTTGAGATGTAACAATTTCTTGGAATAATCATAATAACATTCAGGAGGAATATCCGAAAGTGTTGATCACCTTGGATGGAGGATGGCTGCAAAAGTGTCCTTCCTCAGCGAAAGCACCAATCATTGCCTGGACTACATTACAGTTGCACATCACCATTAAGTGCCCTCTTTCCAAACTCCCTCTTTGGAAATGGACTTGCCCAGCCAGCGTGGTCTTCATCACTGTGCTTGTAACACTACTGGTCACTTGGCCTTGGCTATTCCATTAGCTGGATTATGGCAGGTAATGAGTGTTGACATGGCCCGGAGGGATGACCTCCACTTGGACTGATCATAACAACAGAGTCCTTCTCTCCTATCCCATGTAGCCCATAGGTTACTGGTGGTGCTATAATAGGAACCAAAAAGGAAAGTCAAGTTTCTTTCTCCTTCAATATATAAGGTACAGATGTAGCTCATAAGCAATCTGTAATTGTGTGGTGTTGATTTTCTCAGTCAATTGAGTGGGAAAATTGAATGACTCTACCTGATGAGATGTAGTAGGAGTTTCTACTATGTTTAGAATGAATGACCACTTCAATAATCCAGTATGTCACTATTAGCATTCATTTCAACAATCATTTGCAAAGACCGCTAAAAACATTCTTTCTTTTTAATGATCATAGTGATAAATTTTTAACTATCCTTTTAGGCTCTTTTCCCCCTTTGAAAGGCATACATCACATAGAGATGCTATTTAGAATGAATAAAGAGCGATGATCAGATTCAGAAGAGGAGATCAGCGGATATTTCACCAGAGACAGACAAGGAGAACGCCGGGATGAATAAGTACGGGCATGGCACGCTATTTTCCTCGCTGCACAAGAGAACAGTCTAGACCTACACGAGAATCAATCAATTAGACATGGATTAGCTCCCATCAGCACAATGGCCAAGTGCTCTGAGCTCCAAGCTGCCTGGGACTTCGCAATCATTTGGGATTTATGAAGAAGAGTGCTTCTTTCATTCGCTGTTAATGGCCAAAGCTGAAGACGCATCTCCCAAAATTTTCCCACACTGTGACAAAGACCTCAGATACATCCAGATTACATAGTAATGAAATAACTTCACATGCTAACCATTGGTATTTCAGAGATCTGTTCACATTCGAAATCTTTCTCCAAGCACCGTTGCAGTTTTCTCTCTTAAGCACTGGCATATTATGCTTTAAAAAACTCTCAATGCATAAAACCATCATTCCTTTCTTGCATTGATTTTGATTTGTCATACCAAATTTGACACAGCTAACAAAACATGATTCTGCATAACTGCCCATGACATCATAAATCAGTACCTTTTTGACACAAAAGAATATGTATCCTGGTATTCGAAAAGGAAAAGGAAGTGAAATGGTTTGTAACTGATAAGGTTTTGAAGTACCTTTAACATTAATGCCAGCAGTAAAAATACCAAATTTTATATTATATTTTAGGAAAGTTACTACATCTATTGTAACAAACCCAATCTACTAGTTAAATTAATGCAAATGTAATGCTAAATTCTAGAGTATGCTAAGTATAATGTTTTCTTTAATTGTCTTGGAATTCCACATTAAAACTAAAAGAAAACAAGGAAAAGTAGAAATTACGCGGTGCGTAATATATGTCCCCGCCGGAAGTAGCATTTAGTAGCAAAATGTACAATATAGGTAAAAAGATGAAGGTCAAAGGTCAAAGAAGTCAAAGGTCAAAATTCTATGTAGAAGTTTTGAAGCCCTCACCTAGTGCCATCACATAAAGCAAACGGAATCGAAATCGGGTTAGAAATGGTGAAGGAGTAGCATTTTGTAGCAAAATGTACAATATAGGTCAAAAATCAAGGTCAGAGGTCAAAGAAGTCAAAGGTCAAAATTCTGTGTAGAAGTTTTGAAGCCCTCACCTAGTGCCATCACATAAAGCAAACGGAATCAAAATCGGGTTAGAAATGGCGAAGGAGTAGCATTTTGTAGGCAATGTACAATATAGGTCAAAAATCAAGGTCAAAGGTCAAAGAAGTCAAAGGTCAAAATTCTGTGTAGAAGTTTTGAAGCCCTCACCTAGTGCCATCACTTAAAGCAAACGGAATTGAAATCGGGTTACAAATGGCGAAGGAGTAGCATTTTGTAGCAAAGTGTACAATATAGGTCAAAAATCAAGGTCAAAGGTCAAAGAAGTCAAAGGTCAAAATTCTGTGTAGAAGTTTTGAAGCCCTCACCTAGTGCCATCATATAAAGCAAACGGAATCAAAATCGGGTTAGAAATGGCGAAGGAGTAGCATTTTGAAGCAAAATGTACAATATAGGTCAAAGGTCAAGGTCAAAGGTCACAATTGAAATTCTGTATAGAAGTTTCAAAGCTCCCATGTAGTGCTATCATATAAAGCAAACAGAATCAAAATCGGGTTAGAAATGGCGAAGGAGTAGCATTTTGAACATTTTGATCACACACGGACGCACACACGGACGGACACACGGACGGACACACGGACGGACACACGGACGGACACACGGACGGACACACGGACGGACACACACACGTACGGAGCCCGTTTCATAGTCCCCTGCTCGAACTCGTTCGGCGGGGACAATAACCTGTATGTTCCCTTCTCTATTGTACATTCATTTACCATGATGAATTCATGTGGAAAGATTGAAAATGGATAAACATGGAAGTTTTGATAGAAAGGCAATGCGACAAATTAAGATTTCCAATATGAGACATTGTCAAAAACACAACATTAGACAGCTACTATGTCTCTTTGCATATAAGTATATATCACATTATATTTTCAGTCTAATTCTTGACTTCTGCAGCTGAATTATTCAATAGGCGTGTCTTCATCAGCCCGAAGTTCAAACTAGCGGGACATTTTGCGGTCTTAGAAAATAGCCCGATACAGCGAATGTGCGTCTTCATCAGCTCGAACAGCCTGCTTCGGGAAATTAGTCCGAAAATTGACGCATGCGCACTTTGCAATATTACTCTGCCTGGCTCGCTGTTCGAAAGTGGATTTCCCCGCTCAAAATCTCCTATATCACCGTATGTACGATTCTACAACCAGGGAGGTGAGCAGTACAGCAAATTCTCTCCAAAGGGATGTTAATAACGCTACTCTTTCTTCTGTCCAGTGAGGCATCTTATATGAAATTAACGAATTGCAATGTTTAAACAAATCCAAAATGCACACAATCTGCAAGAATCTTCAGCTAAGGTATGAACAGAGTGGACCAGAAGAAGAGGTTTACCAAAAAACAAACAAACAAACAAACAAACAAAAAAAAACCAGCTAGCAAGGCACTGAGTTTTAATAGGGAGGTGAGAGAAATAACCTCCCTGGTTTTAAAGATGACAACAACAGTAGGCCTATAGTACACACATGTGATCCTTGAATACACCGTGCGTGTAATGTACTATACACAATCACTAGCTGCTTGTACACATGCGCTTTCCATTGCCAGCTGGCGAACCAGAAGCGTGGAGGGATCGAGAAAATTTCGGGCTGATGGAGACGCATCCAAGATAGCGCGCTATTTCACGAATTAGCGCTCTAGTTGACGAACTAGACCAAGATTTTGGGGAAAATTTTCCCGATCAAATAGCGCGCTATCTGCGTCTTCACTACACAGATAGCGCGCTATTTTGACATCGGACTAGTTTGGTAACCGCAAGATAGCGCGCTATCTTGAAACTTCGGGCTGATGAAGACACGCCTATTGTGAAGTGGTCAAAACATGTTCCTCCACCTGCTCAGCACGCTCTCCAGTTTTTCCAACTCCTCCCCCATATTTTCTCACAGGGATTTACCTCTGAACTTTCTTCCCCCATCTCTCCTCACATCTGACAACTCCTCCCTTCATCATCTCCTTTTTTCCTTGCCAGAGGGATTAAAGCACTCACTATCCTGGAGCAAATACTTATACACCCTGACAGAAAGGAGAAGAATCTTGAAGCAAAAGGGAAGCCACATTCCTCTTGTGTTCCCCCTCCCCATTCATGCATTCTTCTCTCACTCTCCTGCTGTCTTCCTTTCTTCCTCATGAGAAAAGATCAAGTTCAGTGACTTGCTAACAGCCAGTAATTAGGTGGCAGCTGGTCCCGAGAGGACAGAGGATTACCTGGAAAAGAGGAAGGGGGAAGAGTTGAGGTTGGTTTCACTCATAGCAGGGAGGTGAGACTCCCTGCTCACAGGAATCTCCATGTCAACAGCAGTTAATTGACAGGTATAAGCATATATTCACTGATCAATATACTAGATCAGTGAGGCACACTGTGTCATCATTGGAAAAGAGACCAACTACTTATTTTGTTCCATTGCTATAGGTGCTATTTGATGGCCACTGACTTGTCTGTTTCCATGAGAATGGCTGTGAAAATAAGTTGGTAATTGAAGACAAATTGCTATACATTTTTATTAGTATGTCTTTGTATGGGTAATTAGTGAGTTTATGTAAAAAGTGTGTGCTAAGAAATTTATTGGGAGGGGTTTATGGAGGTTTTTCACATTCAATGGTCGTTCACTGACATGAGCCCACTTAATTTGCATATTAGTATTACCTGGTATGTCAGGAGTACTACACTTATCGACCCTAATGCTTTCAGGTGTACCAACCTACAAGCTCCAAGCACATGTCGCGAATAAGCCCTGCCTACTTATACAATGTATGGAAATGAGAGCTTTTAGATGCAAGAAAATGTTGTATGGATAGCCTATAGGTTATGAAACGGTGCTCAAGAGTCAAAACACCATTTTGAAAATTGTCCAATACTGAAACGACGTATCGATATGCGGACATTCAGATGCAAAAAAAAAAAACCCTCCTATATCCATAAAGTGAACATCAATATGAGAACTCCTCTCGTCTGAAAGGAGGGTTAGTCAAAAAAACACAAACGAACAAAATGGGAGAATGCCACTAAACAGACCCAGAGAGAGGGGGTAGATGGGGTTGTGGGAGGAGGAAGAGGGGGACTTTGTGGGCAAAAGAGAGAGAAAATTACAAACAAAGTGGAAAGGAGAGAATAATCAGTATTTTTGTGTCTGCTTTCAGTGTATTTGTCTGTATGTCATATATAGGCCCTATAGTACCACATCTTTCTTGTAGAAACTGCTGCTTACGCCACCTCCTTCAAGGATATCAAAAGCCTTGAACACCTCATGTCCCTCTCTACCCACATATTTTCTTGGAACGGAATATGAAATTAATACCATCACTTTTTGAAAACAAAATAGCAGCTAGCATCATAAATGGACTAAGGTTACTTGCCAGCATCCGAAGTTATCCTCTTCATTGACTGCATAAGAACTGGAAATGTCACTAACATAAACCATATACAGACCAGCAAATATTCACAAACCTACTACTAGTAACAGAGAAACTGAATAAAAAAGAAGACTCTGACCAACAGGAATATACCAATGGAATACCAGAGTATTGCCCAATGTATATAAGGGAGGTGTAACTCTATCCACCAATAACAATGGATGACCAGGATAAATTCAGCCCAGGGCACACATGTCTGGCAGCTAGCTCTCCTCTCTCTCTCTCTCTCTCTCTTTCTTGCTTGGCTTGCTCTTGAACATGTGCGTGACTATGAGGTCAGCCCGTCTGGCCATGACATAAATCTTTAGCACTGCTACAAATTAGCTGGACATCCAAGGATTGTGACCAAAATTAAAGTGAAACAGCAGCACTAACAACAACAAAGACATTGCCCCATCCTATTCCCTGTCCCCAATGACTGACCAGATACTGAACATGGCATCTTTCACATCAGAACCTCCCATACAACCAGGAACTACGTTTTCTTCTCAAGATGTCTGGCTGGTTTATCTGTAACATGCTGTTGTGCTTACTGTAGGTTACTAGTAGGCCTATCATTTTTAAACTCTGCATCGTAAAGGGAGATCCTTGCTCTTTGTAATAATATTTCTCATCCTTGAGTATAACTGTACTTCATTTCCTTCCTTCCTTCTAATGCCTATTGTGAAGTCAGTTCAATAGAGGAAAAACTCCATTAACTCCATTCATGTAAACGAGGCTTGAATATAGAGACTACTGACCATCAGGTCCAAACCACTGCTTCTCTTGTCTCTCCTTTCCCTCTCGAACAAAAAAAAACCTAATGGACTTCATTCACCAAGTCTGACCCAATGTCTATAGGCAAAATATGGTCCCTTCACATCACAAAGGTCAACTCTATTTGCCCCTACTTGCAAGTTTATGAGAGAGGAAGTTCATGTATGTTCTTATTTTCTGGCAGAGATGTGGGGTAAATGGCTTGATGCAGAGAGACAGGGGAAAAAACAAAACAAAACAAACACATGCAGCCGATCTCAAGTAGCTCGTCTGAGTCTAGACTGTTTTTTTCCCCTATTTTTTTTTCTTTAATAAGTGTGTAAACAAAACAGAGTTGTCTGGTAATTGTGTGGTATATGAAGATACCACTTGACTCTTGGGGGAAACAACAACAAGAACAACAAGAACAACAAGAACTACAACAACAAAGTAAAGTGTGTGAGTGGGGGGGGGGGGGGGAGAAAGATTACAATAACACTAATTAACCCACATTTTTGCACGGATGTAAACTTTTGGGCTAAAAATAACATAATATAATCCCTGCAGTAGGACCATTTTGTTTTGCTTTGTTTTTGGACAGATCAGCCATTTTCAAAACCAATTTTTATCAAATCAACTTTCAATTCCTCTAAGAATTGTATATGCTCTTCAATATATCATATAAATGGTATCTAATTAATATCTCACAAAAAAGTTAAAACCTGAATCCCCATCTCAACCAAAACTATGCCATCCCTTTAATGGCACCCAATCAAAATTTTGCATTCATGGAGGCAGATAGTCCTTAGTGCAGATATAATGAAAAAGAAAAAAACAAAACAACATAAATCACAGAGATAACTTATATATTAAGACAATGGCAGCCAGGTTACATTTTGTACTATTCATGGCAGTTTGGCTGAAGACTGAAAAATGGCTGCTGATATTAATTTCAAGACTTGAGAGAGCTCTACCATTTTAATGAAAAGCAAGCCCCACAAAACAGAAACAGGATATTCCTTTATGTGCAACTATTCCTTATCCCCCCCCCCCCCCCCATAAAGAAAGACAATAATAAACCGAAGCAAGCAACCTTCAGAGTCTCAGAAACAATCCTGTCCTGGCCAGCAAAGCAAACCTCAATGCCACATGAGTAATGACCCAGTCCTCCTAATATGTCCTTTATGTGACCATGGAAATGGCAATCAATGTCCTTTTTCTCCTGAATCAGGTACTGTTCACATTCATTAGTTCATTGCACCCAAATTCTTGATCAAAATGATAACTCTTGTTAATTCCCCCCCCCCTCCCCAAGATAGGCCTACAGGCAATCACCTCATGACTCTACACCATGTTCACACACAGGAGTTACCAGTTTTTGCATTGTGATGTAGAAGATCAATCTTATTTGCTACCGTTCACACTTGGGAAATAAAAAAAGGAAAAAAAATACTTCATGCACAATTAAGTGGTTCACATGCGAACACAATGACCACAGCATGTTTGGAACTCATGTGGCAATTTGCAGTATAGGATTAGAAAAAAAAAAAAAGAAGAAAAGATTGATGGTTTCTTTGTGTGCTCTTCACGCATGTCTGTCAGGCAAATTATCATGGGTGTTAAAAAAAAATCAAGCTTTACCAATTTTTTGTGTGTCCGCACATTAAAAAATCTGAAAAGCTTGACATTTCTTTTAAAATGAACATTTTTCAGATAGTATTGCAAATAATTGATTTTGAAAACTGTTAAGTTTTGGTATGTGTGTGAACACACATACCAAAACTGCAGCAAAACTGTTTTGACAGCACCTGTTGGTTACGGACGGAGACAAGCAGAGGTAAGGGTCAGGTACATAGCAGGTGGATCAAGGAAGATCCATGTCTGTGGCCCAGTTTATTGTTTTTCTGTGTGGTGCTCGTCAGCCTAGACATCAGTGTCTTGAGTCATGATTGATGATAGTGTAATGAAGAGAGTACAGGTATAACTTTCTGTCCTGAAAAAAATGTCATTGTACTCCTTCAGCATAGATTTCTGCATGTAACTCTCGTTTGCAAACTATACTGGGTGAAAAAAGGAAAAAGGCACCAAATCAATTTGATAAATGTGGTTCAAGGTGACCACTCACGAATCAAATAAACCTCCCCTTTTTCTTTTTCTTTTCTTTTGCCAGTAGATCAAATTCATGTTTTCGATGAGACTCCTTACCAATTTTGTAATATAAAGAAAAGAATCAAGGACAAATATCACAATCCTTTCATTGCTCCCAGTCAAAACCACATTTCCGTTTAGCTGAAGTCTGACACCTATTATTCTGCTTACCATTAGGTTGAATTTGGTGGAAACTGAGAGAGATTGGAGTAGAAACTTTCACACAGGAATCCCATTGTCACGAGGGCGATGAAACTGCTCATTATTTTCTATGTGGTATTTGTGGTACCTGGTCACTGATGTGTCTGTATAAAGTTGATGTACAGAACATGGTACCTATCAATACTTTATGCAAGGTTCAACATTAGCTGTGGTCCGAGACCACCAAAAATAGATGTTGGGCCACCAGTTTTACAGACAACATTTCACATAATCTTAATGGTTTATCATACTATTTTGATATTTCATACAATGATGTCTTTCTCAATATTTTCTTTATTTTGGAGGGCCACCAAATTTCACTGTCAGACCATCAAAAAAAAAAAAAAAAAAAACCCACAAAAACAACCCAGTTTGATGAATTTGGTGACCTGCAAGGGCTACCAAAAGAAAAAAAAAGTTAAAGGGATGGTAAAGTTTTGGTTGAGGTGGGGCTTCATGTTTCCAAATTCTTTTGATGGTAATCCTTTGAGATGATGAGAAACACTTCTTATGGAATATGAAAGAGCATATACTTCTAAGGGGAATTCAAAGTTTATTTGATGAAAATTGGATTTGAAATGGCTGAGATATCCAAAACAAGGTGTCCCTAATAAAAGGTGGGACCTACCTTTTATTAGGATCGCTTTGTTTTAATTTGTTTTTGGATATCTTGGCCATTTCAAAACCGAATTTCATTAAGAAAAATTTGAATACCTCTTAGGATTGTATGCTCTTAAACATTTCATAAGTGGTTTCCAAGTACCGTACCTCGCAAAAACTTTAAAAAAGCTATCCTCACCTCAACCAATATTACACCATCCCTTTAATGTTGAACGCTGCATTATGTGCATTACTGAAGAAACGATTTAAAGGTGGATTGGCCTTGACTGGAAATTCATACTGCAGAAAGCTGAGAACCACCAGGAGTGGAGGAAGCTGGTTGTAAAATGGCCCCTACAGTCATATCAGGGAGGGGTCACCTCCCTGGTCATATTACTGCATAGGTGAAGGTGGTGAGGTGAACTTTTATGTCTGATTTGTTCAAATTATGTCTGTTGTTTCAAATCGACATAAACACTAAGTATTGATTCACTTTCAAAGCTGTACCAGCTTTCAATAGCTTAAAATACAACCAAGCGATATATTATGTAGTCTTTTTTTTTCCGGTGCAAAATGGCATCATCAAATAGATTGTTTCAGAAGTCATTTGTCCTATGTTTCATTTCACATGACTTAAGGTAAACCTTGTTCTTAATCTAAATAAGCTCTGGTGGAAGTTAATAAACTGAAAGTGAACTGAAACTTTAAAGTGACCCAGCCATTCTGCATTCAGCAATCCGTCCAAATCTGGCCGAGTTGTATTATAGCAAGCCCACTCAGGTGAAGCAATGTGTCTCAGTCCAACAGGGAGGCCATTGTGACACTGTTAAAGGGATTGGGAAATCTTTATTCACTGACAATTATTTTTCCAGACACCTGTGCAACTTGGTGAAGAAAGCACTCCAGCATGACAATCCAATCAGTAAACAAAGCACAGTAAGCTTTTCGAGAAAGTATTGACTTGGTCTATATTGGGATGACCCTGTGGATGTTCTGGGATTTCTTACCAGGAAAGTCAGGAGCTGAATCTTGGAGACTGTCATACCCAAGTGGTTGGGGTCATGTGGGATAAGGGGAGTATCCTATTATTGAGTTGAGGTAAATAGTAGCTCTCCATATAAGCAGACTCACTGGTACTGTATTTGGAAGAGCTGGGTAGGAGCAAGGAGGTATGGGGCGTCTTGCACCTCCTTGGTAGGAGCTTGGAGCTATAGCTCCATGGTAGGAGCACTGGACGACAAAATACTCCATGTGAGGTTGATGCTGGACAAGCCCTCCTGCCTTGCAACATATGGTTTTCTCTGTTTTCCATTGTAAGAATATTGCCACTTTATTTTCTTTTTAGTCTCTTAGTTATTAGGTATCTTTTTTTTCCTCATTTAATGATCCTGAATTTAGTTCCAAACTTTTTTAGAGCATTCAACTGTGCTGCTGATGAACTTTCAGCCACTCAGCCCTTACTCTACACCTATTGCGATGATGCATTTACAAGTTTAAAGTTGCTGAAGTACTATTCAAGGATTTAGAGGAAACTTCTCACACCTCTCACTAAGCTTGATTGGCCATTGACACCTTTTATTCTGAAGTAATGACAAGGATCTTTTGGCCAACCTGCTACAATCATCTTCAGAGAGTGCAGTATACTACACTCGTTGTAATTTACATCTGATTCAGGTACAGTGTGTAGGCAATGTATACTGAACGGATTTGAACGAGAAGATGATGTTGTTTATTGGTCAGAATCTCACTGCTACTTTGGACACTTGTCTGTGTATTTTTAGCCCACCTGGTTTGTGAGCAACAAAGAAATATGAGAATGCTGGAACGAATGGCCTGTACATGGTGGGTGTAATAATGTACCGGTAACATCCTCTATTGTGACGAGTTCTCATGTCATGTCTAATAGAGTTTAACCCGTTGAGGACGGTTTGATTTTGCTACAGCACGCATTTCCCATAGACACCTGCCCGAGTATATTCGGGACTCGTCCTCAACGGGTTAAGACAACTCCATCTTCTGGTTGGATGGCTCTCTTTTATTAAAATACATGGATAACAAGTTGGATGAATCACAGAATCTGGGGATGAATTGGTTGTTACTGAGGATAAACAGGTATGGACCTGAAATGATTTTGTTCATATGCATCCCCAACAATTAGTTATGATTGATAAACCCTAAAAAAGATAATAACAAAAGACATCTGTGCAAGCTTTTGGAGTTGGTGTAGGAACCAATTAATGCATTGGAATTGTGTGAAGACTATTCCCAAGTATGCTCAACAGGTGTTTCTAGGCAATGTGTTTTATAGCAATATCAGCTCATCCTCAACGGGTTAGATATGGTCCTCTGGGTCACTGTCCTGATACCTGCATCCATCCCAATAAAGAAAGTAAATCAGTCATTCCCCTCCACTACATACTATTCCTGTGTCCATGGCACCCTCTTGGTTATTTTTTTCAGCAGTGTCTGAGGTGAACACCCAGGGGCGACTATTGAAGCTAAACTTGATTCTTTCTCTGATCTTTTTCCCCCTTTCATACAGGTTATTCTTACTCTTTTTATCATTTTCTCCTCTCCTCAACAGGTTCAAATCAAAACATAATATGATAAATAATAATAATAATAATAATAAAGAAAACACAGAAAAAAGAGAGGGCTGCAAATCTACTACTTGCAGTGTCATGACCCAGTAGGCTCTGGGGAATTTCAAGGTTAGTCAGGTCCAAAGTCAAAAGTGAGACGCAGATACAGGACACATTTCCGTATCAAAATCGACAAAACAGAGGTTGCAATCTTGATTTGATTGCCCTGTTTACACAGACAGAGACACACAATTTAAATGTTACTCACCACTAAGGACTGGGAGCCAATAGCTTTAAAATCTGATGCTCTCTAATGTATTGAATTAGAAAAAAGAAAAGAAGAAAGAAAATGACCCAGTCTCACAAACCCATTCACACAAGCAGATTACTGATGAAACAAATTCTCTTCAAGGACAAGTCCACCTTCATAATCGTGTGGACTGAGTGAATGCAACAATATCAATAGAACATATCAGTGAAAGTTTGGGGAAAATCGGACAATCCGTTCAAAAGTTATGAATTTTTAAAGTATCTGCGCAGTTACAGCTGGATGAGAAGACTACTACAGTGTATGTTGTCATATGCGTACAACGACATGAAGAAAATAAAAAGAGAATTTTACAAAATTTTACTTTTTGAAAAAAGTGTACATCTCCTCAACTTGTCACGGACGTATGTTAAGGGCAATATTATTCCCTTTGCCTTCTGAAAGAGTGAAGTCAAAAGACCTTTTATTAAGCGAAGAAAGTGAAAATATGTCGAATTTTCATTATATTTTCTTATTTTCATTATATTTTCTTTGTATCGTTGTACTCATGTGACATCACAAGCTATAGTAGTCTTCTCATCCAGCCTTCAGCAAGCAGAAACTTCAAAAGTGCATAACTCTAGAACGGATTGTCTGATTTTCCTCAAACTTTCACTGATGTGTTTTACAAATACTGCTGCATTCACTCAACCCACATGACTGTGAAGGTGAAGTTGTCCTTTAATTTTGTTTTAGGAGTCAATAGAGGCCTGCATGAGCTTTTAATCCAAGCAGAGAATCTTCATCAGAGGCGAAATGACCATCATTTTGTCTCTGATGAAGATTCTGCTACAATCAAAAGCTCAGGCCCCTTTTGAATCCATTTGCTCGCCACTATCAGATAAGCAGTTTACCGCAGCTTTTTTTGCTAAATTTTGTTTTAGATGTGAGACAAGTAACCCTGAGCCTGATATATCCATTTACAGTATAGCATAGGACTTTCCCCGCATCGCGGGGACCAATGTGAACTCGGTGAGAGTGTAACCATTTCCTGGTGACAAATGGTTTAGCTTATTATGTATTTTGTGGTTCAAACATGCAAGTAAGTGATCTAACCATTAATGAAAGAACTTTACTATGATTATCTTCTGATACTGCGTTTACTCCTCCTTTTCCCCTCTTCATATTATGCTTGTGGAGATTGAAAAGGAAATTACTTACGGTGACATGTGGCACCTGCTAAGTATATACTTTTGAGGAAATGAACTGCAGTTTTTATTTGGAAATTCAATACAAAATGCCAATCTGACCTGGATGAGGCAATTCTTTTTTATGATCAGCAATTAAGACTGATCAGTGGGAAAAGCAGGCTCTTCTTTTACGTAGCAGAACATGATACTGAAACAAAAATATCAGTCGTTTATAGCATTAAGCCAGGAAATGTGTAAAAGAAACTAAATATTGACTCTTTCTAAAATATGCCTGCATCATATTTTGACATCATATCTCACAGTTTACGCATGCCAGCAGAATTTCTTTTATATTTGAGGCAGACTTTATTTTTCTTCATGTTCAATCCTCTTGTCTCCAAAACAACAACACTCAAAAATTAACATAAAGTTGATTTCTTAACATTGTTTATTCTGGCATATCTGTATGCTGTGTGTGTGTGTGTGTGTGTGTGTGTGTGTGTGTGTGTGTGTGTGCGTGTGTGTGAGAGAGAAATACTAATGTACAAAAATGTATAGAAGTGTACCAAATATGCAAAGAAAGGATAAAGCAATACAGAAAAATGAAAGAGAGAAATGGCAAAATAAGAGAAAATGACTGCAAAGATTAGGTTAGGTGTTGCTATGAATTTCTATTGAAAGGCAGTCCCCCACGTCATGTTTATTGTGATGAATTGAGTCAGAAGTAACATGGTGTCAGGTAGAGCAGACCACGAACAACAAAACAGCACAAAAGGAGAAGCCCCCTTTCAAATTGTTCAGTTAACCCATTTTATGCCCCAGGGTAAGTTTACAGCAGAAGTATCATTTTGTCATCATTATATCAGAACTTCTGGTTTCATGCATATCTTAAGATTAGATGAACTGATTAAATTCATACTCACTAAAAAAATCGAGTGAAAATTTTCACTCTTGAAGGAGTGAATACAAAAAAGAGTGAATTTAGAGTGAAAATGTTCATTTTCACTCGTTTTAGAGTGACGTCAGGGATCACTCCAAAATCTTCGAGTGATCCCTAAGGTCACTCCAAAATGACTGAAAATGAAAATTTTCACTTGAAATTCACTTTAATTTCACTCTAAATTCACTCTTTTTTGTATTCACTCCTTCAAGAGTGAATATTTTCACTCGATTTTTTTTAGAGAGTAAATACTGCAAAAAGTAAAAAAAAGAAAAAGAAAAAAAAAAGTAGTCTGAAAAAAAAAGGTCTATATTTTTTTTTTGGAATAAAAAAACAAGTTTGAGAGACAGAAACAGGAGCTGAAATCTACATTACAAAAAGTCTACACGCGAACGGTGACAAACACATAATGAGCTATGACGTTGATCCATCATTTGCATACCACCTATCACAGTGCGTTGAGCATTAACAAATAATACATATTCATGATGCAATCACGCGCCGCAAATGCTATGTTGAGCTAATGTATTAATAAAATCTAAGTAGTTATAAAGACTCGCGCACCTATTGTCACGTCACAAATTTGCTTACGCGCTAAATCACGATCACGCGTTGACCCGATGCGACCTCGTAAGGCCAATGACATTTAGCCAATCAGCGTAGCGTATTCAAGTGAGAAGCACGCAATTGCTTTAGTGTATGAACATATTGGTGGGTTATTCACTCCGGGCTAAACTGACATGGTTTATGAATATTGAAAAGGTACCGATGGCGAAGTTTCACGAAATTCCTCCAAACTCAGTATGAATACACGTGAGTATTTGCTGCAACTTACTAGCCAGGTGCATTGTACAAATACAACAGGCATGGCAGTAAAATAACCCTCCCAAAATGGCCTTCAGGCTCACAGTTGGCACACCGCACCGTCAATGTAAAATTGCGTGTTGTCGTAGAGCTGATTGCGTTTGAGTGAGAAATGACACCTAATTTTCAACTCGAAAGGTACCGATGTAAAATTTTCACAAAACTCTACAAATAAGGTATGTAGAGCAAGCTTGAAATCCAGATTTTCATAAAAACCAGGTGCATTTAAGCAAAAAGACATATTCTTGGAGGAATAAGTTCGTAAAGTCGAGAGTCCATGTAAATGTCCTATACCTGATTGTGCGCTCTGTGCGGTGCATTTAAAAAGGCTCGTTTCCTATGGAGGATGTCACCGCACTTTTTGTAATGATTAAAATGTTTTGCCAATTCAGAATGAGTATAATTCTAGCACTTGGGAGGATTTGGAAAACTCCCCTGTGGAAACAAACAAGTAATTTGACAATAATTATATAAAGAGTATAAAGATGAAATGAATGTTTTTCAATCTTTTTTGTTTTTTGTTTGTTTGTTTTTTTTTTTACTTTACCTTATCTTTTCTTACAATGAATAGTAAATATTATTGTAAAAAGATGCAATATCAACAACAGACATGTGGTTTAAGTGACTTCATGTGATAATTGTTAATAACCTCATTATAATATCAAATATCTTCCACTTACCATAATATCTTGGAAGTAAATTTGGGTACCTGCAGCATTACTTTGTGTTCATGTATTGCTTCTGCTGCTTCTCTTTTCACCTCCTCATATCAAATTAATGGCAATTATATTCTTTTTCTATGTCTGAAATGATTTATTGTGAAAAGAGCTTTTGACTACTTCCAAAACTTGGGCTAAAATGCATTGTTAGCCTAAATGCTGTGTAAGAAAATTTACTTTTCACAAGTTTATTTAATGACAAATGAATCCTTTTACTGAAAATCCATAGTATAAAACCATCTGGATGATCTTCAACCTATTTTCTCCTTCTCTAAGTATGTTGACCTGCTCCAAGTGAGACAATGAAATCCCTGCACATTTACAAAAAGACCCAGGGAGACAACAGTTGGCATACTGCAGCCCAGACACAGAGTAGTAGCCCAAGTTTAGCAATGTGCACGTACTGTTCTACAAAATGCCTTCACTTTACATTAGGCGCGATCAGACTGGTAAAAGATCGAGAAGTTCAAGATCGCGAAGTTTGGGCCATTGGTACGTGCGCAAGAAAGAGCGCGCGGTCCGATGGCTAGTGATTGTGACGTAACAATGCACATCTGTACATGACAATGGCCTCGCGCTTCGGAGACACTGCCCGCAAACAGATCGAGAAGTTTCGCGGGAAGTTTGCGGTCACACTGGCAAAACTTTGAGATCTTAAAGATCACGATCTTAAACTTCTCGATCTTTTGCCAGTCTGACCGCGCCTTTTGATGTTTTAGTCAGCCAAGATGAGCAAATCCCTATATGCATTTTAAAATGGATGAGCCATGAGAGATAAAAACTACCATGAACTTGTGGCAGACAGCACCCTTTCTCAGCTAACTGTATAGATATTGGATTTTATTACATACAATTTTTCTTCTTTTTTTTTCGGTGTAAAAGGACATATCAAGTCTAATAATATCTTCACTAAAATGTTTGCTTCTGTATGATTTTTGTCTAAAGCCTTCCAATATCATAACTTTGTTTTTGCCATTTCTTGTTTGAGATGGACTGAGACAAAAGAAAATTTGTAAAATTTACTGTGAATGTTTCTTAAACTACTCTACACAATGCCATATTTTGTGGTGTTGTAATTTTCATGAAATCGACACTTCACAAAAAATATTTCCTCCTGTAACACTAACGCTTTGTACATCACCTTACGATTAAATGAGAAATCACTGAAAATCCTGAAAAGTAATGAAAATTATTTCTCATTCTATCATAGCAGTTTGCCAGTGTGAATACAACCACACATACAAACGTCTTTCAAGTCAAGAATATGAAAATATATGTAATCATACTCATGAAATATAAGGCATATTATGCTCATATTGTCAACAAACACTAATGCTGCATGACATCCAAAAGAGAAACCGAAGCTATGAATGATCGAGGAAAAGTATAACTGAAGACATAAGGGTACCACACAGAGCAAGACGGAGCATGGTAAAGTGTAAACTGCAAGGTAAGCAAGTCAATACTTGCTCACAGAATGCAATACTCATGGCAGCTAATATGAAAAAAGAGAGAAAGGATCCATGGGTATGGGACATTAAGAGCAGGAAAGAGGGGTTTGGATGCATGACAGAGAAAGAGATAGATTGAACAAAGGAGAATAGGAAAAAGAATGAGGGGGGAAAAGACGGGAGAAAGGTGTCACATAATGGGAAATACGCAGTATACCAACTACTTTTTAGATTTTGGTGAGAATTGATTTCCAGTCTGATGTTTTCGCAGCAGAAGGGGTTTGTGCAAAGGACAAATGATACTGGAGGGTTTGGGGACACATTTGTGTTTGCCATTGGCACTTGATTGAATATCAGTAAGAGGTAGGATCCTCTTCTGCCATTTCCCATCAACAAGTGAAGAAGGCACAAAGAAATATGAAAAAAGGAGTGATTTGCTCTGGATCAACAATACCTGCTTTAGGTCTACCCCTTGTTAGATCACAATATGACTGGTCTGCCAGAAGAAGTGGATGTTTTGCTTCAGAAGTGTGGGAAAAGTTGACAAGATAGCTCATTTATCCACCTCTCTCTTTGCAAAGAGTGGTGGAATGCGAACATCTCTCTAAATTTGTTTTCTATATAGTCTACAGAAAGAGCGAAAGAGAGAGAAGAAAAGATTAACACAGGTCAACTGTGTTTAAATTTGCCTTGAGTCCATCCATGAAGCAATTCAAATGGCACACATTTTAGGTTTATGTATGCCTTTAAGACCAAGACCTTCTACTTCCTAACCTCAGTGATCAAGAGATCATTGCATTAAGGAAGAAGAATTCGTTCAAAGGTCAGAAAACATGTTCTTGACTCACTAGCAAAAATTTGAAGCCAAGAATCCACTACAATGCCTTCAACACTAAACTGCTACTGTACATGAGGCATAAATTATCTTGCATATATTATTTTTTTTTTACTCAGCAAATTGTGATGGAGTCTGCAATAGTTTTAATGAAATAAAAATTAAGTTTATGATTCTGGACCCCCACAAAAATAAAAAGTATTGGAAGTAATGCAATTAAGATGTAGAGCCATTCCCCCATCCCCACAATATTCTTCAAGAGAAAGAAAAACTGTAGTAAACAGATGGTTTTGCATAGCTTTTCAAATGTGTGACAGTGACCAAAATGTAACACAGCAAAACTAAAAAGCAACAACAAAAACACAGGAAGACATATAAGGTAAATTAACAGATATGAATAGACATGAAATTCAAAAATACATGGTATATACAGTAGCATGTTTAAACTTCAAGCTTAAGACTGCTAATTTTCATAGTGGTGTTAACAGGAAGAACTTATACTGTTCTCTTCATTTTGACTGAATGTAGGAGACAACCGTGGTGAGCCCTCACTCCTCTGAGCAGTGACCAATTATGAACACAATCCACAGCAACAAATATCACAAAAATCATATGGGAAATTAACAATGTTAAAATGCTGTTCACAGTTACAGAAATTTAAGGGATTTTTTTTTTTTTTTTTTTGGGGGGGGGGGTCAAAAGATTTGATGCACACACACACACACACACACACACAAAATCATGTCATGTTACAATCACTCAATCAAACACTGTTACTATCCTATTCATTCGTTGCATCCACTGCTTCCAAAGTGGCTGTGTTATATTACAAATCATAACTGAAATTCAAATATTGATGAAGCTGTGCATGCCTGCAAAGAGATTTTGCTACTGCTTGGCTTGAAAAAGAAAAAGGTCACCAAACTTGCTACCTTGTGATTTTGATTGACGCACCTTCTCTGAAACGGGTGGTAAATGGGAGGAAGTTTAAGCAAACAATTGCTTTGAATTTCTTGTTTTGAACAAATTGTCAGGGCATATATTTGTACACTGGGGAGCTGTTTGGAGAATATCACCACAGGAGAAAAAAAAATTGTGGGAAATTATTTCCTGTGGTGAATATCATGCCTTTTGCCCCAATGTATGATTGCTTTTCTATACTCCAGAGCAGAATACTCTAATCTCTCATGGCAAAGACTCCAACTCTACCGCTTTCGACGGGAGATCTCCCGCCGAAAACCCATTTTTGCAGAATCTCCCGTTCTCCCGCTTGAGATTTAATTTCTCCCGCTTGAAATGATTTCTTACTTAATTTCATTGCATGTTTAAAAATAGGCCTTAAATAGCCCGAGAGAGCATCTAGAACCCTAGACCGCAAGAGACTTTGCGCTCGTGATGTGCGCAATTTTGAGTCTCCCGTTTGCTAGGGGTCTCAGGCGGGAGAATCTCCAGATCAGAAGGTGCTTGGGGTTGGAGTCTCTGTCATGGTAAGTGCCAATCTCTTCATGAACAATCAGACCAGCACCTCTTTACAATCCTGACATGAGCTTTTCTTTGGCTAAGGCAGCTGAAGAAGTGATGTTACGATTGAAGTGTATGAAAAATGCTATTTTATTAAGCCAGTTTTATTGGTTAATATCATTCATTGCTTAAAACCTCATTAAGTTAATGTAAATGAACTCGTACTACATCTGGAAATATGAGAGAAAGGCAGTGTTTTATCAATAATAATGTTTGAACTTGGTGTTAAATCTTTACTCCCTTCTCCCTTGCAAAAAAAAAAAAGAAAAGAAAAAGGAAAAATAAAATGAAAAATTGAAAATGAAATACTTTTCACAGCAATAGAGCAAAGACTTTTCAAACAGAACAAATTCAAATATTGATGAGGCTGTGTATGCCTGTAAAGAGATTTTGTTATCGATTGGCTTTAAAGAAATGTTACCAAACTTGTTACCTTGTATGATTGTTTTTTTTTATTTCTGTTTGTGTGTGTTTTTTTAGCTATTTCATATATGATCTTTCTCAAAGTCATTCTATTTCATGTCAAGTGCTCATTACAGATATTTTAGCCATGACTAAATACAATAAAGAAACTCAGAAACAACAGTATTTATTTTCATTTCATTTTCATTTCATTTATCTATTTAAGCACAGCAACAAGATTCAGCCAATGGCTGTTTTCCAACATGTATTTCAACAGGGTATTCTATACCCTGTTTGCTTCAACTGACTCTGGTTCATTAATAAATCAGAATCAATGCAGCAAATTATTGACTATACAATCCATACCTCTTCTTTGATTCTGAACTTGAATCCTGACCTGAAGAGAACAAAGGAGGGAAACTTTGGAGAGTGGATGGAATATAGAGATATCTCGGCAGAAAAATCACAGACAGAAAATGACAGAGAAAAAAAGGAGAAAGAGCTTAGATAGAGAAAGAGAGAGAAAGGGGGAGGTAGAGACCTCATCAATCAGCCTCAATTACAGTGTAGTCTGAAGATCTAGGGACTGTAGTAGTCAAAGGTATTGTGCCGAAATGGTGCTACTTAGGGGTCAAGCTACCTACGGTGGGGGAACCCAAGGGAATAGGGCGTAACATGCTCAAGAAAAGCATGGAGAAGAGTGAAATACATTACTTCTTGACTGCATTTTCTTTCATCATTTCCTCTTCGATCCTCACTGCCCAGGACTATACCTCAGTAGTGCCTCTACCCTCTCCCATCCTTGATCCCTTGAGCTCTCACAAACAAAATTGGCCAAGACTTTGCTAACCCAAGTGGAAGACTTACAACATATAGGAGCTGGAATAATACAGCATTAAAAAATTATATTTGCGAATGGTTTGTACAGCATTATCTTGATCAATGTATGGATTATATGAAGATGATACATAGAAAGAAGAGCACAATCATGAAAATTCTCCAGCGGACGTTTGATACCAACATCATTCCTTTTCATGTAATTATGAAGGCAGAATTTTACATGCATAGGAAACAGGCTGCACGCAGCTACACTTAATATGTCTGCATTACTCTTATAGAGGTTGGCAGTACAAAAGCAGTGCAGTGTTCATCTATGAATACGTGAACACTTAAACAGCATGAGCTTATAAGTCTGCTCAAGACTTTACTTGACTTCCTGCATGCATATTATGCACAGAGCACAAAATGTGTTTCGTCATTATGTGTTTGTTAGTGTAGATCCATGCACAGCACAGACGCTATTGTGTACTGTAAAAGTGAATATTTTCGCGCAACTAATTTTTTGCGCGCGGCTGGGTTAGAATGGTTTCGTGTGTTTTTAATTCCGCGGAACCAAGATACTAAGTACAGGAACATACGGTAAGCAAATATATTCGCATGCTTTTATTTTCGTGCTAGTGTCTGGTTGCGCGAAATGCGCGAAAATTTCAACGCCGCGAAAATTTCCACTTTTACAGTATTGGAAGAGTATCAGCGGAAACAGTATGTCATCGTTAGACAATAGTTGCAATGGGGACTTCCCAGGATCATCAAACTCAACCACTTAAGAGTATAATGAATCTGACAGACATATCAACTTCAACCTTGCAGTTCCTATGGGGCTTCAGAATAGGATCACCTTGTCATGATGTATGTCTATCTAAATATAAACAAGTATCCCAAAGGGGGTGGAGCCTGAGGTATTTTTTCCCTATTAGATTGCCATCACTAATATATCACAATACAGACACTTCCATGAAGATAGATACTGGATATCAGTCATGCTTCATAGACTGACATCCACCACAACTAAACCTCTCACTTGTGAAACAGCTGAAAATGATTTGAACAATAATATTGAAACATCAGAATTGTATCTGAACAGAAACTTCATTACCTGTAAATGAAGTGATGAAACTGTATGAGATATGGAATTTTAAACAAAGAAGATAAAAGAAGAAAAAAATTATCAGACCAGACAACTGAGGAAAATGATGTGTAGGCCTACGTGGAAACAGAAAGGATGAGCGTACATGTAAGTTTGAGAGTATGTATTATGATTGTCTGCTGTCCTGAACAAGGAGAAGCCATAATCTCTACTACAGCCTAAACTCAGAACAAGGCTAAAAGCTCATCTTATCTCCCATGTCATCATAATTGTCATATTTTTCCTTGAGGGCAAGGGATGATTTATATAGCCATGGGAACAAGGAGGAATTCTTTACACCACTTTGGTATGGCACCTACTGCAAAAAGATGATAAAGTATAATGCATGTGTGTGTAGGGGGGGGGGGGGGGGGGGAACAATGGGTGTGTAGTGCCCTTAGGTGATCAGATAGTGTCTACCACTTAATAAGCTATTCAAACA
Source organism: Diadema setosum (assembly GCF_964275005.1). NCBI lineage: Eukaryota > Metazoa > Echinodermata > Echinoidea > Diadematoida > Diadematidae > Diadema > Diadema setosum. Next base: position 9,925,124 of record NC_092685.1, on the reverse strand, counting down.
TCTTCAAATTCACCTTGAATTTCCGTGTTCCCCTTAAATAGCACCCCCAAAAAAGGCCAATAATCAGGCATCTCTCTTTGCTCTGTCTGTTTCCTCCCAGTATTTGGTTCATTTCTCAGAGCGGTTTGCCTTGATCTCCTACACATTGGGTGTCACACCTCATTTATCTTTACACTCTATTAAGAGACACCCCCCCCCCTTTTCTCTCATTCTTGTATGAGTATCCAATATTGATCTGCTCTGATTGTCTGGTCATAGGAGAGGTAAGGCAGCATACCAAGCTCTGCTGATCACTGCCAATGAATGGTGCCATGCCTAAAGGGTCCCCCATAACCAAACAGGTGAAGCATGGCGTAAAGGTAGCGAACCTGGATGGCGATGCAAAAATAAAAAATTGAACATTTATCTGAAGTAAATGACCCTAAACCAGCATTCAATAAAAATAGCATCCTTGAAAGACACAGAATCTTCCCCTTGTTGATAAAACAGTCAATAACAAGTGTAAATAGAAAGATTTTTCTTTTTCATTATTTCGGCACTACTTAAGGTTGAGTGAAGACGGTGTGCAGTCACATGTCCAAGTGATAAAAAGCCAGCCAGTTACCCAAGCCTAACTCCCACAGCTTACTTCTTCATTAACTTTCATTTACCACTCTAACTTTCTTCATGTCGATGACCTTTCACAAAATGTCCACACAGGACGTAATCTATAACTTGCCACATGCTAATGGAAGTATATAGGCCTACCATACATCCACAGAGGAACAGAATAACAAACTGTGGCATTTCACCTGATGTACAAACTCTACCTTTACTTAAAATTATAACTTTGTCAGATCTGACATCTAATATTGTGAGACTTCAGGCCATTTCCAGATAGGACACCAAAGGTTTGGTGACAAAATGGAAGGGAATAGAAAACAAAAACAAAACAGGGATATTGCACATCAGCCACCGAGAGGCCTGAAACAATCACTTTTCTATATTAAAGTAATTTCTTGTTTAAAACATCATGTAATCCTACGCCCTGAATGCAGAACTGTGTGTCTGTTAGATTTGTATTTCTAACTCTCACAAAAACATGTTTGACCACACAAGAGTTACAATGAGGGTTTTTTTTTTTTTAATCTACTTTCTCTGTCTGTATATAACCAAGTTGGATGAAATGATTCATGACATGCTGAAACCAGACAGATGTGGTAGGGTCCATGATTGTAGAGAACAAAATTCACCAGTTCAAGAGAGCAATTATGTCGATATTTTTCCTCATTCTGTTTGTCCCCTTCTCTACTTCTATATCAACATTCTGAAGTTTGTATCTTTGTCTTTTTCTCTCCTTTTCAGTTCATTATAACCATTTTTTCTGCCTCTTTCCTATCCTTGCCTGAGCTTTGGAAGCAGGGCAATGTTATTAATAGAAGAATGGCAGGTTGTAATTTGAGAAAGAATGAGGTAATCCAGACCCAGCTTCATTTCCAACGTCACACAAGAAGACGCTGACCTATTTTCTGTAAGCCTGTACTTCCTTGTGCATTAATTCCATGTTTCTCCACACATCACCAACATTTTGCAGGATGCACCCCATAGTATGTTAAGACACTCCCTCAAAACTGAGCTCCTATCTGGTTTGTAGTGCAGCATGCCCAACAAATAAGGAATAAGCAACAACAATAAGCTCATTGAATTTTTTAGTCTTTTCATATTACTATTTCTTCAAGTCTTTTGTATGAGAAAGCAATTATAGCCAAGGAGCTCCTTGGTATATCCTACAAGACAAACTGCTATTGGTTTGCTGTGAAAGGTAGAATAAATCTCGAAATTCATATGTCAAAATGACTTTTGAATAAGATACTGTTCATAGTCAAAGTGAGGTTTTTCCCTTTGTATAATGGTAAACACCTGTTCCATCCATTTTACAAGAAGCTATCTCACTCTTCTGTGAGGTATTAAAATGGTAAATCATGATTTGTCTGCTTGGTAGGCCGCATGCCATGTAGAAAGCAGAATGAACTCATTTGAAGTGAATGACTGGCACTACAAATGCCTGCCGCCAGTTCTTGCCAATATGGAAAATGAAACCGCATGAGATAAGCCACTTAAAACCTGGCAAGCCCACTTCTCAGATTCACACATGCCTGCTCCTTATGCTCTTTAATTATAACTGCTCGGCTTATGCACTATCAATACAATGTAAGGCGACCACAGTGCTGGCTCATTCTATGCTGCATGTCATTGTATATAGTCTCACCATTTCGAAACTCAGACAAGGAGGAAGTTGCTGAGGAAAAGAAGGATCTCTAAGAGCTCAATTTTTCTACATCACTGAGAAATTCAAATGGATAGACAAAATAAACAGACAAATAGAATAATGGATAGAGAGAATGTGAAGAAGATAGAAGGACAGACAGATAGATATACAGAGAGAGAGCAAGATAGGGAGAGAAAATAGAAAGAGAGAGACTGAAAAATAGACGGAGGAGAGCGGGAGAGATTGAGAGAATGAAATATGTTTTTGTATAAATAGAACGATGAACTTGACTTTGACCTGCGTGGACATTTGACACCCAGTGTGACTCTTCATGAATCAATCAACATAATAAATGACACAGTGTATCAACACACGCCCCACTCTGTGGTATCACATTGCAATGTGAGAGTTTTGCTGCTGCATGAGTATAGCTGAGAACATCATAGCATATGTGATTTAAAGGGGAACTCAAAGGCCAGTTACAGGTTTGTCTGAAAAGAAAGAGTAAAATGCTATAACAACGACAATTTTATCAATATCGGATTAAAAGTAAGGAAGTTGTGGAATTCGAAAGATTCACAATTTTTTGCAAAATATTTCTGAATGATTGATATGAATATGCAAATGGTGAGCTCATGACGTCATCACCTATTTTCCATTGATCATGTCCAAAAAATAGCAACATGAATTCATTTCTTTGTGGACATGAAAGTGTAAAATATTATATTCTTCCTTGCTGCATGACTTCAAAATAGTGATCAGTCAGATACATTAGGAGTTGAGACTGCGGCCTATTATTGCGTTTGACCCCCCCCCCCCCCCCCCAAAAAAAAAAAAAAAAAAAAAAAAAGAAAATGTCAAGATTTTATGTGCAAGCTATATGGAGAGTTACGAGGTGGTGACATCATCTATTCACTATCTACATATTCATATTGACTGTTCAAAAAATGTTTGTTTGAAAAAAATATATAATATTTTAAATTCCCTGATTTTTATTAGATTTTGATCAAATTTTCATTATTGTGCTTGTACAAATTTACTCTTTTTTCCCCAATAACGTTTGACTGGTCTGGAGTGCCCATTTTAAGAACTTGTGCAGTGTAAGTGACAAAAGTGTTAGTTCATGAAAGCTAACACAAGGTCACATGAACATTTGCTGATATAATTCCTACATAATCTTGATCATACAGCCTTGCAGATGAAAAGAAGAAGAAGAAGAAGAAGTTGTCTTACCACAAAAAGGGAAAGTAGTAGGCCTGGAGAGAATTTTGCCCCACTCACCTAAAATATTGTCACTTGATTTTCTAGATGTTGAAAGAAGCCTCATTTTGTCCCATCATGGAATGGATTACCACAGAGTATCTTCATTTCACACAAACGATGGTGCTTTATTCCATGCAGTTTAGGGTCTCTCCCACTCATGAAGGGAATAGTCTGATTAGCTCTTAACCTTTTCTCTGGATAACCAGTTCACCTTTACTACAGACCATCCGGATTCAATTTCACCTCTTTAAACACATCGACTAGTGTAAAATTACAGGGTTTCTTCAGACGAGGACCAAGCTGTACTATACTTTGCTGCTCAGCAAGTGAAACTAGGGAAATAAAGCAATACTATCAATTAGCCAAGGATGAGTTTTAAAGGGTGCTATTGGGTAAGCACTTTTTTTGTGTGGCTATATTATGACAGATATGCTTCTCATCATAGATATATATCACAACATTTTCGTTTCAAACATAAGGTTGTAGCTCTGGAATCATTGACCCAGAACACCATCCCCCCCCCCCATTCTTTTTTTAATGCTGGGAGAGTTGTTATCTAATGACATTTTCATGTCTGCTATTTGCTATTGTGGTTATGACCAATGTCAATTTTTGGTGAAAGTATGTGAAGCTTTAAAGTTTCATGACTTTCTCTAACAATGTTCAACATTGATAAAACTTCTACAGTCCTGTACATCTGACTTCACTCTGTATAATATTACAATAGCCATCATTAAAAAAGAAAATGAAACAAATTTTCCTGGGGCTACTTGAGACTCTGTGTTTGGAAATAACTCTTTATGTAACCATGCATGTTGTATGTGTGAGCAACTACACAGAAAGTAGTAGGCCTATACAATATTCTGCCTGTTATATGGGATTGTATTCATTATCTGAATGTATCATTTTGTGATTTGATATACAGTGATAACTGATTTTGGAACTGAATATATATTTAAAATAATTCATGTCAAGCACAGCCAGTACATAGAGCAATTTCATAAAATAGTATAGTATTTATACACACATATAGGCCTGAACACACCAACACAAAAAGATTTGTGTCTAAAGGGAATCTTATGTGCTTTAAAAACGCATGGGAATGAAAGACTTCTCCCTTTCTCCTTTTAAACTGAAACCGTATTTCAAGCTTCACTCACAAGAGAAAAGACGCTTCTTACCTGGAAAACAAGACTAAGAATAACTTAAATCTATATATTTATCCATACACCAACACTCGGCCATTAACTCGTTTATATGGAGGGAATGGTAACAGCAGAAGATCAAATCTTCGTGTTGGTCTAACCTCTGTGACTTTTCTTGGGCGTTTCTCGACCAAAGAATTATATATCATGTCAGTGTTATTTTTTCCTCCTTTTCTTTCTTTTTCTTTTTAGGCATAGTCTTTCTGCAGCATGCCACTTGTTAGATCAGCAAAATTTAGTGGAAAAAAGGAGAAAAGCCACTATATTTGGACTACTCCAGCAAGGTATACTTTGAGTAGAAGCAAGGCCTGTCTGGCAAAGCACTGAATTATATAAAGCTTTGAGCATGTGCTCTGAGAGCTCATAAAGCTCTCTGACTATATATCTGTAATCAGTATAGGCAGCTGAGATATATCAATTTTTGTCAAGGTTGCTCACTGCAATAGTGCTATGAATAGAAAGCAGAATAAGTATGTCACACTTGGGTCAGAGGAGAGACCTTTCCCCCTTTCAGACGGTAGAAAAATCTCTCTTGTAATCAGGATTATAATCTCTATTAAAAATAATCATGACTGTGATCAAGATATTTCATGCATCTTAAAGCAATTATTGTAATCATGATTCCAGAATCTCAATTAGCAAATTGAGGTCCTGACATGTTCTTGAATCTTGATCGGCTCAATTGGTGCGTACTTCCCGTCTGAAAGTATTGACATCCGAAACATGATAGAGGAGGCGGAGCTTAGGTCGATCCTACATTTACTTCCGTCCACAAACTTCGCAAAATGTAATGCAATCTGCCCGCATTGCGCTAGCTAGCATGTTCTTCATGAGTTTGATTGACAGGTCAGGAAGCAAGTATTATGTACCTCCAAAACTCAACTCAAAATTACAAATAAAATTCGTGAACATGATTACAAGAGATTTTTTTTTTAAACATCTGAAAGGGTTGTATGCTACAGTGATGTGAAAGAAGAACAAGTCATGACATTCTAGTTATCAGACACTCAAGCTTGTGATCAAATGCATACTAAGAAGATAGAGACAAATCAAACAAACCTCTTTTCTGTGAAAAAAAAAAATGTTGGATAAGGATGAGGATGAGGAAGGATGATGCATTTAAATTGTCTTACAGCAGTGTATTGAGAAATACCACATAATACTCAGGTTGCCATGACATTGCATCTGCCAGAAACAGAGATGATAATTATATAATATATAATTATTTATATTTCTATAAACCCCTCTTAACAGAGGGATTCAATAATTGATTCTCTCAGTGTCAAAAAAGTTCAGATAATTTTATGCAAAAATTAACATGACAAGACGGATAATTCTATGTGCCATGAGTATAAAACATAGATGATTTACCAAGATTTAGAGAATAAAACTAATGGTTGTCTCATTTTCCTCAAATTTGACTTGTCTGTTTATAACACTACCTTTTATTACCCCTCCCCTCCCCCTCCAGTAAATCCTACTTGGAATAAAATATTGTATAAACTTTATCAAATATGCTAAAGCTTAATGATAAAAACATAAAAAGACATACCAAGATTCTCATCCAAATAGTTACATGATTGTACGATGCATTGGCCATTGACAACTGTAAAATCAGAAATTTTTGCACGCATGAAATTTTCGTGAACTTTGGGAGCCAAGAGTCACAAAAATTAAAGTGCACATGAAAGTCCTTGTCAACACTGGTATGACTTCAAAGCAAGATATACCCATTATTTGGAAGAGCATCTCAATAAAAAAAAGAAAAAAAATCTAGTTCTGTTAGGCAAAACTAATGGGAGCACCAAAGCCTGGTGCATTATATGATACTTAATGAACCATTTGTAATGGGATGCACGGTAAAAATCCAAAATGAACAGATACATACACTATACTGGTTTTAATCTCTCAGTCTGTCTGTGTGTTCTTCATTTCTGTAGTGTCCACAACTGGGTAAATTTGTTCTGTAACCCTAAACAGGGGGAGTTGTCAGCAAACAGGAGAAATGAGGAGAATAGGAGAAATGTAGATGCGGGGAATGAAATCCCGATACTGAAAGCAATGACAGGTGTTTGGGCATGATCACACTCTTTGTTTCACTCCATCTCAAGGCCTGGTGCTAGGACTTAGAAGGATGACTTGCCCCTTATTCAGATGCAAGCCACTTTATACCAAAACTCAATAAAGAAATTACGTATAAAGAATCATCGAACAGCCGCTGACAGACAGTTCAGACACTAATCTCGATCGCTCTGAAAAAGTCATATGCTGTATATGCCATATACACTATTTTGCAAGTCTAAATTTTCTCGAATCGGGAATTCCCGACGATTTCGCGAGTGGTTTAATTTGCGATCGTGGAGTCCTACAAGGAATGGAGAAGTGTACATGCGTACGTTGCATTCACATTGGGATCAGAGTCAATATTTTCGCGTGTCTTTAATTTCGCAAATAGCACCTGACTCGTGAAATTTGCAAAAATAAAAACCTCGCGAAATATTTGGCATATACAGTAGATCCGCAGTTTCCCACAGCGCATGTAACTGTTATGGTCATGACATCACCGTTAGTGAGAGGAATAGGGTCACCTTTCATGTGCACTCACATTAGGACCTGAGCCCCACACATTTATACCGTTCTATGGTCACCATATGTTCAGATGCCTATGAAATGCTGATTCATTATCAAGTTCTAGTTTGAAACGATGCTCTGACTGTCGTTATGTTATACGTCATTTTGTTAGTCAGCATACAAATGTACAAATTCATTGTATCGCTGTACTGTTTTGGTATAGCTATACCATTATAGGATAGTTTTTTTTTTTTCACGTGTGTCTAAACATCCTGTTGATTAAACCTGTTTATATTACATAGCAGCCATTATATGTTCATATTACCAGTCACTCTGAATGAGATAAGCAAGATGATCATTGTGTGAAAGCAGTAACACTCCTCTGCAACCCTTTGCAATGACTATGGTATATGCCATATTATTATGGGAATTAATTTTCATGAATTTTACAAGTCAAGTGCTGTTTGAAAATTTAACAACATGTGAACATACTAACTGTGATCCCTTTAAATACAACATGCACGCATACATTTTTCCATTCATTACTCTATTCCACGATCACGAATTTAGCCACTAAAAATTGTTGAGAAGTCTGATTTGCACAAAAAAAAAAAAAGACTTGCCAAATATGTCGTATGCAGTATCATATTGTTGTCCCTTATATCACTGGCATCAGGAATGACATAAGCATGGTTCAAGTTGGATAGTAAATTGAAGTAGAAAGAGTAATAAATAGATGAATTCACAGGCACAATGTAGGTTTTTTGTTGTTGTTGGTTGTTTGTTTGTTTGTTTGTTTGTTTTTGCAGAGTGTATGAATACAATTGTATGCCTCTTTTTGTACTGATCACATAGACATGAACATGTTGTTATTCCTGGCTGTCTGTGTATACATTCAACAAAATGCATGTCAAATTTCACATATTTCTTTGTATATTCTGTTGAAGAAGGTGAAAATAAAGTTTGAATTGAAGTGAATTTAGGTTGATATTAAAGTAATAATATTCATCTTCAGTATATCCTACTGCTAATACAGCATCATCAGTTGTTTTTGTTTCAGTTGTTTTACAACATTGCAGTCAAACCAAATGTTTCGTTTAGGGGTAAATTATCACATGCCATATCACTAAAGCATCCCTCTCACATACTGTCTTAACCCGTTGAGGATGAGTCCCGCGTATACTCGGGCAGGTGTCTATGGGAAATGCCTGTTATAGCAAAATCAGTCCGTCCTCAATGGGTTAAGATACTGAGAAAATAAATGTCTCTTTGCTACAAAATTACCTTTTCTGTACTTGACGAATTGAAAATTTAGTGTGATGTCTTTTCTATACTTCTGTAAGAATGAAAGAAAATTTTTTGATATGTTTGTGTGTATGTCAGTGGTGTGCACAGCCTTGGCTACCCTACAGCGAGGCAGCATTGTTGTGAAACACATAGTCCAACTGACAAGACATTACTTTACTGTGTATGAATAAGCCTATTGTGATACTTTTGTGGATGGCAAAACATTTGAGCAGATGATCCTTCTTTGTCAAGATTGTGATATAACGAAGAAAGCTTTATTTTTTTCCAATGCCTACCTACACCCTTTTATTTTTGAAGCGCAGAAAAAGAAGCTGGTACAGGGTAGAAGATGCATCCATTTAGAAAATACAGAGAAATGGTATCCTCATCTTCCAGTGAACTGGCAATGGATGGAAACAAGCCTACCAGCTTATCTCCTTATACCCTGCATTCCTATTTGGCAAGCATGGTGGCTCAGAGTATTTTCTTTACCCTTCTCTGGTTCATTCGTTCTTCATTCCTTTTCTTTCCTTTTTTTGTGCAATGGTAAAAATTAATAGCCCATACACTAAATTGTATTCCCTTGTTGAAATTAAATCTTCTCAGTGGTGATGAAATGAACACAGGAAATGAGCTGGTCTTTTGAAGACGATATGCGGCAAACCAAAAAGCGATGAACCCTGAAATCCATGTACAGTCGGCAATCTTTGCCTTTCTTTCGCAGGGCAAATCACCAACATGCTTCCCAATTTTGTGTGTGGTACGGCACTGTGCTTTGAAATAAATGAAAATCACACTATAGTCACACAAACCAAATGCCCCTTTCATTGTAAAGACTAATTCCTGTAAGTGTTTGGTGCTGATATTATGTTTTGGGCCTGAATATAGTTATGTTTATAAAACTTTGTCTTGAAGTATATATAAAAAGAACAGTTTTTTTTTTTTAATGGTTGATTAGGCACATTACTTTTTGACATCTATCCTGCAGACTGGAAAAACTGAGTGATTGACGCATGCTTTTAACCATAAACACAATTCAAGTATGCCCTAAGAATAGGTTTGCAGGACTAGTATCATTAGTTGCCTTCATAGAGAGTATTGTATATATTTTTGTTTGTCAAAATTTTGGTCTGAAAGTGATATTATTTTGTCGACAATTTGCCTTAATCCTCTTATCACACAAAAATGTTCTTTCAAACAATCACAAAAGAAATTTTAAGTTTGGCATGCATTTTTCCACTGATTTCTGAAGACTACTACTACACACAGTCTAATTCTAACATTTGGTACAGCCATTTCCATTTCAAATGAGAGAATGTCATTTTAAGATCAATATCGTCAGAACTGCAGACAGTAATTACACACTCACATTAACTTTCATGCATCATTTAGCAAATCTCTCTTTCCAGGGGATGTGATAGGAAAAGGGAGTGGGGTGGTGGCGCACACACACACACACACACACACACACACAAACAAACAAACAAACATACAATAACCCTTCATTTCCTCCAGTCCTACTGATGCTCTCCTCATAATACTGTATACGTTGAATATTTCGCGAGGTTTTTATTTTCGCGAATTTCGCGAGTCGGGTGCTATTCGCGAAATTAAAGACACACGAAAATATTGACTCCGATCCCGATGTGAATGTCACGTACGCATGTACACTTCTCCGTTCAGTGCAGGACACCACGATCGCAAATTTAACCACTCGTGAAATCGTCGGGAATTCCGGTTTCGCAAAAATTTAGACTCGCGAAATATATGGCGTATACAGTATCTTATGAGATCATTTCAGTGGAGTTAGGGCATACAATTGAGACAACCCTTTGCTTACTGAATTAGATGTGCCCGTGCATATAGCTCAGTTTGGAACTGCCAAATCTTAGAGTTGAGGGATTACGATACCAAGTTTGCTAAAATCTACCAGTATTAGATGAATTTGATGAAAAAAAAAACATGTTTCTACATGTCATACAACAGATGTTTCATTATGAAAAATGACCATAGTTTACTTGAACTTGGCTCAAGGGAGCTGAAAAGTAATGCAAAATCTTACTACCTACTCTCTATAGATATCATTTCTTTTCAGTCAGGAGGTCAGATTTTTCATCAAAACTGATTTCATGCCTCAGAAGAAATTAATTGCATGTTATACTCGGCAGACTTGACTTGCTGGCCTGCCCCGTCTTGTTGTTTATCAAATTTTGCTACTGATAGAAATCAGAGAACTACAAAGTCTCTTTCAGAAAATGAGCAGTTGAAGCTAGTTGCCCATTCAGTGGGGGTAATGATACATGATTCTTGATTGAAATGCTGGCTGCAAACATCCTCAGGTTTTAGAGTTAGACGACAGGTGAAACACACTGGATATTGTGAGCACCCAATCTAAGCTATACATCTGTATACATGAACATTTCTGGTTTTACAGTATCTCATTGCTGTGTGTTTGCCATAATACAAAGTCAGTCTAGTTTCTATCAATATGCACTTTGCCATGCCAGGATAAAAATAGCCTTGATTGTTATGAATTTTCATGTGATCATGCCAATATCTATACACACCTACCAGCACCTTGAATTATGTAAAAACATATATACAGTATATGCGAGTATGAATTATATCTGTACGGGTAAGGTAATACGCACAGATGAAGTACTGCATGAAGTAGGTGAGCCCGTTTGAGAATGGATGTTTAAGGAAAAAAAAAATAAGGTAATGATTTATTTACAGCCCTATAATGCTAGCCAAATAATGAATACCTCATGGAAAACATAGAAAGAGATATGAAAAAGAAAAAGAAAAAGAAAGAGTGAGGAGATTGATAAATAGATGCAGTAAATATAGATAGATAGGGGAGGAATGGAGGTGGGGGGGCAAGTAAAACCTAAGAATCCAGACAACATCATTATCTGAAGTGAATGAAAAGAATGCCACATGAGAATAGATCCATCTACATTATCAGTTGCCTCAAACACACTCTTATTTCTGCCGAGGCAAAATTTCAACTCTGAATCCGAGTCAAAAATTTTTCACTCCGATCCGTGTAAATTTAACACCAACCGTGTACTTCTGACTCAAATCCGAGTTATCATTTTAGTTATCGGACTTTTTTACACCTGCGCAGAGTCACATCAGAAATACCCAGCGCCGTGTACATGACATACGCACGCTACAATCGGACAAAATGTCATGTGTCCTATGTGACGTAGTACCCCCGCGGAAAAACACAAAGCGTCATTTCTCGACGATCCGCCGCGGCCGTGAGATGTCTTGCAACTTTTTGTCTTCAAGATGGACAACTTTGTGTGCACTTTTCTAGAGGAATGCGGAATAGAGGAATACATAGGAGTTTTCATCGGTGAGTACTCACCTTATTCACAACACTCATATAAATAATATTGCCTGAAACATGGTCTAAACAGTCAGTTTTATTTAGAGCAAAATGAACTTTCAACACGGACACATTGACTGGTAATGGCGTAGCCGTAGGCGGCCCTACGGTAGCTCGTACCTTTTGTACGTAGCCCTGGGCTACATGCTATACGTTAGAAGCAATCTACAATAGATGTTAATCTACCTAGCTACACCTCCACTGTACATGCATAAAATACACATACGATCTTGATTGCTAATTCGAGCTACCGTACGGCTGCCTACGGCTACGCCATTACCAGTCAATGTGTCCGTGTCGAAAGTTCATTTTGCCCTAAATAAAACTGACTGTTTAGACCATGTTTCAGGCAATTATTTATATGAGTGTTGTGAATGAGGTGGGTACTCACCGATGAAAACTCCTATGTATTCCTCCATTCTGCATTCCTCTAGAATAAAGTGCACACCATAATCCGAGTCATTACTACACCAAAATGGGTTACTTACAATGCGGGAAACGACACCGTATCAGAGTGAAATTGTGATCTTTTGATTTGGAAATCCGTGTCATTTTGCTGGAATAGATTGCACCTAACTGACCCCATTTCCGTGTCAAATTTGACACTTTCCGCGTTAATTTGACGCCTCAGAAATGACTTGGAAAGTGACTCGGACTCCAAGTAAAATTATTAGACTCGGAAGTCCGAGTAGCTTTCACTCGGAAGGAGTTGACTCCCAGCTGGCGCCATTTCCGAGTCACATTTTACGCTTTCCGAGTTATTTTTGACGCCGCAGAAATAAGAGTGCATGGTTTTTTGGCAACCTAACCCCCTATCATTCTCATGCAGGAAATCAAAATGAAACAAACAAAAAATAACAAAGGAGAGCAACAGGATACAGACATTCTCATCCAGGAACATTTTCATTCAAGATTTAACTTTTTCACAGCAAAAAGCAGAATATATCATAAGAAAATACAAGCCATGACATAAATATAAACAAAGGGTATGCAACATTTTCCCAATGCTAATGTAATAAAATACATTAGTACTTCTCCTGCCATACTGCTCTTAGAGGGTGTGTATACAGTTCTGGTCGAGGTGAGGATTTAGCTTTTAATGTTTTGCGAGATATTCAGAAACCACTCTATAAGACGTCAGAGAGCATGCACTTCTAAGGGGTATCAAAAGTTTATTTGATGAAAATCAGTTTTGAAATGGTTGAGATATCCAAAAACAAGGTGAAACAAAGAGATCCTAATAAAAGGCGTGGCCTGTCGCCTTTGATTATTATCACTTTTTTGGATATCTCAGCCATTTAAAAACCAATTTTCATCAAATAAACGTTGAATCCTTTTTAGAATTACATGCTCTTTCATATTTCATAGGTTTCTCATTATCTCACTTAGGAATGTTCAAAATCCCCACCAACTGTACTGTACAGTCCCTTTAACCCCTCATCCTCTAAAAAAAAGTCATCAATGATCTCCAGTCCTCCATGACCACAAGTTCATTGCCCTTCTGAAATTGGAAGTTTCTGCAGACTAAATGGTGAATGAAGTCAAGAACCATGTGGGTTTGTTATGGTTTTTTTTTTTTTTCCACCTTTCTGTTGTACCACAGGTTTCTATTTCTTCCATCTACCATTTCTTTTTTTTATCACTATTTTTTTTTTTTTTTCTCTTCTGTGGTTGGATGATCGAGTTACCACAGCGAAAGGAGGGACCTCGAATTGTATCCCGTGTACATAACCCCAGGGAAGCCATGCATACCCACTTTGGGAAACCTTTTTCCCCCCTTTTTTTTTACTTTACATATATCTATCCGTGTGTTTACCTGGCTAAGTTGGGAAGTGCAAATTTGGTTTTGGAAATGTGGAGCATGTTTCTGGGATTCAATTCAAAGAGATTGGGGAAAAAGCACTAGAAAACAAATTTGCCGGTCTGGGCGTACGTTTTCATTGGGCTATGCAAAACTTTGATCACTGGCAATTAAAGGGAGTAGTGAACTTCTCTAGGAACTATCATATTTTATGACACATATATCTATCGATTTTTTTTAACTTTCTGATTTCAATCAAAGTTTTTGCATGTTACCAGGTTAAAAAATCTCAAAAGTTGAACTTTGATGTAACAAATCAATTTTTAAGTTTTCTTTTCCATTTCAACTGTGATGATATGAAAGAACAACAAAGCAACACTGTGACAGTACAGTCTGAGGAGTTATACTCCAACAAAAACCAAACAGGTATGCTACCTATTTGAAATGTAAGATGATTCAATTCCACCCCCTAAAAAAAAAAAATAATAATAATACCTTTAATAACTTCCTGGACAATTTGCCATGCTTACAGGTGGCAGATAGCATTCAACAGCATCTCTTACAAAGTACTATCCATTAATAAAAAGTGCCTTAGAAATTCTCACTTATTTTTCTGAAATAAGGTATCTAGTTCACTTGCTGAATGTGTTTTTGTCAGTTGTACATTGAAGTCATGATGGACAAAACACTGAAAATGAGATTAGATTGTGATATGCACCCTTTTCCGTCACAAATATGCAACATTTCAACAAACATTATTCACCCATGCAGACAGCATTTGCTAATTCTAGAGTGACCATGGCAGGTTATGTATTCACGAAAAAAGTGGTCTTTAAATTCCTTTTCTCTCTCTCTTTCTCGCTGAATATGCTGGCATCTTCTCAATAATTGTTCATTATTTGCTTTTTCATTTGACCATTATCCTGATACTATGAATCAAGGCTGACCAATTATTGGTAGACAAGTCATCATTTGCTCGGGGCATATTTAAACTGAGCTGATGCTTTAGATGCTATAGATGCAGCTTTAAGCACATGTCCCTGACCTCAAAACCACTGGAGGTGTTAAAGAAAGATTTGCACTTGATATAAGACCCTGGATCCAGACTCGCCACACGAGGGATGGGTTGAGCGTGGGTTACTCACCAATCACAGGCGTTTTAATATCTTCCGACCCGCCGCCTCATGGGAGACGGCTACCTTAGAAATTAGCTCATAGCCCTGGCTTCCAGCTGTGTTCTAAGACTATTACTCTTTTTTCCCTTTTTTGATTGTTTTCTCCATTCAAAACCTTAAAAATGATTAACCCAGATTGTTTTACAAAGTAGAGCAGCATAGTCTCATTTGAGCTGTGAAGTCAAAGCTGCTTCACGCCTGTCAACAATGCACAGAGCGGAAAACAACACATGCGGCACATATACATGTAATCATTTTGGTCACCTGCAAAGTATTAGTATTCTGTTCTATTTTTTCCCCTTCACTATTTTTACAATTTTGTTTTCTGTCTCTTGATCCATTTTGCTGCCTGAAGGAAATCAATTCATCATGTTATACTTTCCTGCAAGGGAAAAGTTGTATCAAACAAACTGAATTATGAACAAGAATAAAAAAATCAAGTAGAAACAGTGAAATATGAAGATTAAACAGACAACTGTCAGTGTGACTACCTTGTCAATAAACTGTCTTCCATTTATTTCTTTTTTGCAAAAAAAAAAAAAAGAGAAAATAATAAATGAATACCAAACATAGATGATATTAATTTTTGTAGGTGCTCACTAAGGATATTGATTTCCTCTTTCTTGGAGGCTGTGTAAAAAAAAAGAAATAATCTTTGAAGCAGATGTGCAGCCAGGTTTCATAATAAGTAGGCCTAAGTGACACAGTAAGTACAACATGATACTGAGAGGGGAGTGTTACATCTTACTTGTTACATTAACGTGATTGAAAAGGATATTTTGAGATTTAAAAGACTCTTTGACCTTTGCACTGATGGGTCACTGTTTTTTCTTTTGCCTCTTTAAACAGTTGATATAAGTTTTTAAGTGAGGACAATTTGAATATGAAATTTTTATAATCAAGAAAGAAAAGAATTGAACCAGGAAAGTGCAAATGATTCCATATGGACATTAAACAAAAAGAAATTTACAGGACAGATATAATAGCCCCTTCTTGCTGAAACAAGGACCAGTTTCACCTAGAACTTGAATTATGCCACTGTTATGCCAACAGTTGTTTGCTGGGAAATGATCTTTTCTTGAAACTGGGAGGGGCTTGTAAAACAGTTGTGCTGCCTTGAACTGAACTACTACTGATGTAGGAATGATCTTGGCAGTTAATCACTTGCTTCGGTGTCTCCCTGGGTCACGTGACATCCTCATGAAACCTACCTGTTGGGTCAGGTTGGTGAAACATGTATCATGAAAAGAAGTGTTGAGATTTAATAATATATTAGGAGGATCTCAGGAGGAGGATGGAGGATGGGGAAGATGAGGTAGGGGAGAAGGAGGAAGAGGAGAAGGAAAACCACCAGGAATGAGAAGGGAAAAAATAAGATTCTACCAGCTGCTGCTTGGCTGGATTTATGGTTGACTTAATTTCGAGCAGATCTTACTGGTGGCTGTCGCCTGTGTTGACCTTGCCACTTTCAGGACTCTCCAGCTCCCAATACACAGTGTACGTGAGCCTGAGTCTGGGTATGCATGGCAACTGACGTCATTAGTGGGCACGTTTGTGTCTGGTCTCATAGTGCTCAGGCCTGCTTGGTCTCAAAACTTCCAATGGCAGAGGAAATTTCTCTCCATAAAATTATGATCGATTCACATCAAGATTAAAACTAGATGAAGGGAGGTAACCTTTTGACAACTTCTTGGAACTTATCGCCATTATTTTGGAATTGCGTTCACAAACTCAAAGTCTGGTTGCAATACAAATATTACGCAGATAATATAGCAGCATCAAAATAGTGCAGGTTAATCTGGTCCCCCACCAATTTTATAGCCTAGTAAAGCAGTCATTGACATAATAACAGGAAATACAAAAGTTGAGAAAAGTGATTGCAGATTATTGAAAAGGGGAAATGGCATATCATTCCCAATATGGTGAGAAGAAGACATTGTAGAAGTTTTGATTTTCTTCTCCTTCTTTGCTTCACCTTGTGAGAATAGATGAAGCAAACTTCTGAAAAAAGAAGAAGTGATTTTCATTTCTTTCCTTGTTGCTCACTTTCTGTTTTCTATCTTTGTCTCCATCTTTCAAGTCCAGAATATGTCTGGCATATATTTAGGTAGAATGCTTTTGTTTATTTAAATCCAGCTTTCAGCAGACCAGGGGATGTTGATAGGGACACACAGCCAGCAAAGCTCCGAGAGGGAATTCACATCATACCTCGTCACAGTTTTTTTGAGTATTGCTTTGACTTCGTGGATTCAAAGCATGTTGGTAAGTCAATATACAGTCCACGGTTCACATAGCAAAATATCACCATACAGGTACATTGAGCACTTCCAAGAAGTCTAGAATTGCGATATGTTTACCCATTCATTCATTTACAACACTATGATGTGAAATTTTCAGTATGGTCATATAACTTAAGCGATCTGAAAATGAAAGGCACATATATATAAACAAGGACAAGAATGAGGATTGGTTCTGACGATGATTCCACAAAACTTTCATCCCCACTTATGTGACACTAGATCTCACGTTCAGTGGCAGATCCAGAAATTCCGTAAAGGGGGCACACATGCCCCCCCCCCCCATTTTTTCTTTTTATTTCTTTCGTTTTAACAAAAAATAAAGAGGGGGCGGTTGCCCAGTGTGCCCCCCTCTGGATCCGCCACTGATGTCGCAAATCAACCTGTGATATTCAAGAAAATGTCAAGTCTTTTGTCGACAAGCATCTCTACTGTACAGTCAATGCAAGCAAGTTGACTGTGAAAAGACTCATTCTTCAAAGTTCACTGCTGCTGCATGCACAGAGTTGTGACTCCAACAAATTGAACAAGGGTACTATTACTTTCTCTTATTTAAAAAAAAAAAAAAAAAGCTCGATTGTGGTATATGAGTGCATTCTGCCCATCACCTCTTTCTCTTTCTCTCACAAACATAACAACTGAGCTACATTTTCAGGAAATTATGACTGACAGCACCTTATTGATAAAATACTGTATAAGGTACAATGGAAATCACACTTGCATCACTAATGCTCATCACATTTGTAATGCTCATTAAAAAATACTCATGGTATTTTGTGTGCATAATGATAGCAGTAAATGGAGCCTAAGACCATGAGAAGAAATAGGAAGTGATTGAGAAAACTTGGCTGTGGCAAAACAACTTTACGAGGAAGAGTTAAACCAGTTCTGCTGGTAGAGATTTGAGGAAACTGGACACTTATAAGTCAGGAGAGAATCTTACAGCAATGATGTTTTGCCCCTCAGGACCACCATTGAAAATCATCATTGAAGATGCAAACAAACAAGGTGTCCATGGTAACGACATAGGAAACAAATGCAACTGTCACAACAGCTGCTCATAACACTATAAGGTCAATTCATGAAGGCCCTTATCAAAACTGAATGAAGTCATGATACACTTGACGTTGAACAAGCACTTATCTATTGAAACTCGGTTCTGATGTATGTCTCTCCTTTCTGATTCTTTTTTCTCACAAGAATTGAACACATACAGCCTATGAGCAATGTTATATGAGATCTTTCTTTTCTCTGTCAATGGTTAATATAGTCCTTTCCTGCTTTTGATCTCGAGTGGACATCAGCAACCTTGTAATATAAACAGGTCTACTACATCCAAATGGATTTCTAATTTGTACTTGTAAATGTCTGTTTAGGACAACTGACAAGACAGGAAACTTCACTGCCTAGCTCCTTTCTCGAGTTACATGGCACTTTTGAAGAATAGGAAGTAAGTGAACATCCAGATATTCTGAAATATATTTCCAGCTCAGTGTGGGGAGGTTCTGGAACCCATCTCCTGCTCAACATGTCAAGATCAACCGCTCGTGTCAGCATCAGACGATCAATATGGCTGCAATGGTTTACCTGAAGGGAGGTGAGTGCTGTGGGGGGCATGAAAGTTCGTTTCACCAACACTCATCGCAGTGCCAGCAAGAACCCAAACTGCAGACAGAGCAAAGATGACAAATGCATGGAAATGGGGGGGGGGGGGGGTTGAAGATATTGGAAAAAGGCTAGGCACTACATGAAAAACGGAGGGAAGATCCCCTACAGACTGATGTCAGACCTCCACTGACCCCAACCTGTGAGGTCAACATCTTCAATCAGGTTGCTGGCATAGATCTCTGTCACCTTCCATCCAAATAAGTGTCACTTATCAATGTCTAACTACCAGCGCCTGTCTGCCATTTTCTCATCACAGTAACTCTCCTTGCCAGGCTAGTCTTCACAAAGCTCCATGCCTGTGATGGATGTAATTTCTATCATTTCTCTACAAGTCTAATAAGGAAACATTTGATAGTGAAAACAAACTATTTCATTGATTATGAAATAATTATTATGTATGATTTCATGGCATTCAAATGCATCAACTGTGCTGCAGTCATGGAGCTTGTGATGGATTTGGGTTACATCCAGCACTGACTGGGAAGAAAGGACTGCATAGGCCTAGAGCAATTTGAATTTTCTGAACCCAAGCAGCCCCACTGCACCCAAGGTTGAGTTATGCTTGCTTTTCTCGTGTAGATAATGTAATGCTTTGATTTGCTGATAAGTTTCATTGTTCATTGCACTGGAATTTGACAAATAAAAGTAAATCCTCAAAAATAAGTAAATTTGTCAGAGTTTGTGTTTCCATGTTTTTTGACATCTTTAAATCATCAAAAAGAATGTATATAAAGTGAAATCATTACATTAGTGCGAAAATATAACAGCAAAGTTTTGGAACTGACACTTTTTGAAATGTTGGTTGCAATATTATGCATACATGCTGGAAAAGTTCAGGGCACTGTTTCATGAAAGTTGTCAGCCCTGACAAGTTGTCAGTCTGTGACAATAAACCACAGTAACAGTCAGTGACCAGAGTTTCTTGGCTAATCAAAACCAAGGATTTTATAGAGTTCTTCAGAGACTGACAACTTTCATGAAACGGTGCCCTGTGTATGTAAGATGAATAAAAGACAGCTCTATATTTTGAACTTATCAAGTCCTAGGTGATTTGGAATCATCTACCATCAGCCTTGGTACTGTCTTTTGAATTGGCTGCTTTCTTTGGAAGCCCAAACAAAAGAACATGAACACATGTTTTTACATGAGACAGCTACCAAGGTTACGAGCTCTAATTACAATAGTATTCCTGTCAAGATACTGCCTGAGCCATCCAATTCTTTACAGGGCAGTGATTGTCCAGTGGCAGATTGCCATTGCCGGAACTCGGCCATTGCAGGAAAATGAAACCAAAATTACATTCATGTAGATTGAGTAAATGCCGCAATATTAGTAAAACACATCAGTAAAAAGTTTGAGGAAAAATTTACAATCTGTTCAAAAATTATGAATTTTTGGTGCAGCCATTGCTGGATGAGAAGACTTTCATAATTATTCTGTGATATCACCTAAACATAATGATATACCCCCAAAATCATTATCCAATAAAAAAAGGAAGAAAAAGTACACATTCTCTTCACTTGACTGCTTTGTGCCAAAGGGTATTACTATTCCCCCTACCTTATGAAAGAGGAGAGTCAAGTGCTCTTATATCATGCTAGAAAGGTGAAAATACATTCATTAAAAAAAAATCCTTCATATCGTTTTCTACACCTGACATCGTCAAGTGTTGCGGTCTTCTCACCCGGAGATAGTGGTACTGAAACTTTGAAAATTCACAACTTAGCAGTTGATTGCCTGATCTTCCTAAAACTTCTACTGATGTATTCTACTTGTATTGTTGCATTCCCTCAATCAACTGGGTTTCATTCCCCTTTAATATTTGCTAAACCGTAATGACACATAGCATGCATGCCTTTCTTGCAGCAAAGATGTTCAGTTCACCAACAATAAAAGCAGCACGAGGAAGCAGAGAAGATGGAACAGCTCCCATTACAACAGGAGGAGATACCCATAGTGAGTCTTGTGGAACACATCAATCATTTCACAATTGGTCACATAAAGAAGAAAACTCTAACCACATCTCTGAAAGAAGATCAATGTTACGGACCCTCGCAACCGCGAAATTAACAACACGCAAAAATGTCCTCCAAGTAGTAATTCACGAAAATATCTGTACGTAAAAATTTCAGCTCGTACAGTAACATATTTTTGCCATTGGTAGACATGAGGACATTTGAGAAGATACCACAGACCAGAGACATTACAAAACATTCTCTAACATGACCAGCCACTATCTGTCACACTGGATCTTATGGGTCAAAGGTCAAGAAAATCCAAGATCATCTTACCATGGTGAAATCAATCTAAGTCTAAGTGATATCAGCAGACTGTCATGAAGTGGAGAGATGAGACAAACTTTGTTCACTGTGAATCATGCCCACAGTTCAAACAGTCATCTCCTGTATAATGACATATCAATTGTCCAGACTTCAAAACAAAACAGAAGATTGCTTCATTGATGAACAGTTTCAAGCTAGTAATGAAAGCTTCACATTATTAGGCACTTTCCGTTTTTTTTTAAGTCCACTTGCTAAGTAGTATCCAAATCTCTGTTAACAGGCAGAGTTATAATAGTACTGAATGAATGAAAAGACAAGTCTTAAGCTTTGACATATTTTCTTCCGTATTTAATTCTGATGCTTGAAATGGTTGATCACATTAGGTCAGAAACAAGAAAAAAAAGGAGTTGCTCATGCATTGCACTGTGAAACTTTTGACTAGTAACACTGGAAATATGAATATCTTTTGTAAGGTAATCTATGGAAGATATTGAACTATCTATCAATTTAATCATATCATGTAAGAAATATGTATCTCAATAAAGAAATGAGACACAAGTGACATGCCATATTTGGTTGGTACAACCATGATTTATCACTGTGACATTTTGGCACAATATTATATTGTCACTTTATGGTTTGAATTTACTTTAATTTACCCAAGTAGTAGTTCGCTGCTCACCATGTACACTGTATATATCAGTTATCAAGCCTTGTTTTTTTTTAAACAAAATGCTATGATTTTGTGCTTTTACAAAGTAGGATCAGGAAATGACTAGCCAAATGAATTATTATTGTCTCAGGCAAAAGAAGAAAAAGAAGAAGAAGAAGAAAAAAAAAAGAAGAAGAAGAAGAAGAAGAAGAAGAAGAAGAAGAAGAAGAAAAAGAAGCCTGATTTATCACATTGAAGTGTGTGGTATGATACACACCTGCTAGATTGAGAGAATAGATTGATATCACAGTCACAACACACCCTCACTTTTGATACCAATGAAATGTGAAAGGGGGATGATATACCACACCAGATAAGTATCAGCTCCAAACAACACCTTCAGAGTCAATACAGGCTTCAATTCTCACTGGTAAAACATTGACATGTTGACAGTTATCACATATCCTCTGGTTAAAACTTTTTTTTTTTCAGATGTCTATATAAAGTAGGCCTGTTGTAAAACCAGGAATGTTTGTAGGCATTTTGATTTCACAAAATTTGCAAGAGAAAAGATTTGAAACATTAAAAGTACATGAAAGTTCTTGTCTACACTATATGCATTGAATGCCAGTGACATTATTTACCACAATTTCATGCCGCACAAAAAAATAAGGCCAATGGCTCCACTTCGCAAAAAATGTCATGCTGCAAAAATAATCTTGTATTATAATAAAAGAGTATAATCTGTGTAATGTGAGTCAGTGGATATTGCATTTACAGTGAATGAAAGCCAAGGATTAAAAAAAAAAATCATTTTGAATCATAACACGGAAACAGAATGCCATGGATGCACCTTTGTGACAAATATATTCCGTAGAACATACTGGCTGGGAGCATTCCATCAGCACATCATATTAATGACAACATCAATAATGACAACACTGAAGCATCAACAACAACTACACCATCTTTCCTACACTGAAGCACAGCGCTCACTTTTTATCTATTTTGTGTCCTTTAAAACAAGAAGATTTTCATCACAAATTCAGAAAATATCAATACACGAGAAAAAAACCTTGAATTCAGCCAATGCAAATAAAATATGAGATCCCCTCAATGTTAATGTTCACATGTAAGGTACAGGTTAGATGCAGATAATTCCTGAGTGTCTCATTGAAGGAAGGAAGCAGGGAGGGTGCGAGGTGAAGAAGGGAGGAGGAGGAGGAGTTTAGCATCAATCACCTGAGATGAAACACAGGATGACTGATGCTGACACCTCCAGAAGGATGCACCTAATCCCTTGATCCCTGGAGATGGATGCAGGTGGGGAGGAAGGCATCAACACCAGTCAGCATATGGAAAAGGGGGGAAGGGATAAGAGCTGGGGAGGGTTAAGGGGGGATGTTGCACATCCCATCAATCAGCATCATTTTTGAAGACGTGATAAGCGTTGTAATACTAGCTTTGAAGCAGCTATACGCTTGATGGCATCTATATGCTTCCTGTCAAAACACGTGTCCAAGGATTCCATACAAAAGTGGAAATTTAGGCTTTCATATCTAACTGAAATCTGCAAAATTGATCTTGATTCTTTTTATAAGACAATTTGACAACTTGATAATTAGACTCATAGCATCACCTTTTCTTCTTCTTTCTTTCTTTTTTTTTTTTTGGAGGGGGGGGGGGGTGCTTTTGTCTCACACTATGGGGGCCCTTTCCTGTTAATATCAATCTTTTCATAAAATATTGGCCCTGACATGAGACAAGTTTCTGGCAAAGAGTGGATATCTTTAGATCATTCCAGCAACTATGTCCTCTTGGCAGGAGAGGAAAAGTACTTCATTTAAGGTGTACTTCAACTTACAAGGACCACTGCCTTCCTGGCACAGTTGCTAGGGAATGAATATTTCCTACTCCATTGATGTTTTCCAAAACAGGAAGCTAGAACTTTTTGGCCCTGAAATCAGCAGATATATATTACTATGCTCTCTCCCTTGCAAGGCAACCATGTTAGATGCTGATAAGATATGCCTGACGTTATTGTCCCACAGGTCTCCATATGTCAACCCATAAAAAGCAGTGTGGGCCAGAAGGGTGATCGTTAAAAAAAGTGCCTGAGAAATCACTCCTTAATACTTCACTTTTCCATGAAGGCCTCTTTTTACTATAAATATATTACAGCCGAAACTACAGTAAATCAGCAAAATTTATCCCCCTTTCTTTGAAGCATTCTACTCCAAGTGGACCCTCCCCCCATAAAATACTACAGCAAATCGAAGGTAGTGTAAGAACCTCTATTACCATATTTGTTCTTATGTATACCAGATTTTGATTTTGTCTTGATGTTGAAGTGATTAAAATAACTGATCTCTGATAGAACAATAACTTGCCTGTGCAAAGTTGTCTCCCCTGAGTGTCATTTTCACTAGTTCTTGCTTGTCTATGGTCACTGAATTTGTCCTTTATACACCATAAACCACATTTCCTAATTTATGAATTTATTACAAAAGAAATTACAAGCTCCTTGGATCTTCACCGTCAAGATCTCCTTCACATCCTACATTGACATGTATAGTAGTGTCCTAATGAGCTACTGTTTTCCATCATTATGTTTCTATTTCAGTCTTAGATATCTTACTTGATACTGTTCGGTGTTCTGAAAATAATGTTGCTATCTATCTACCTCATACTGGCATACATTCAAAGTAGAGGGAGAGAACTTTTAACCATTCATCACTGCTCTAGGGTTAAACAACACTAGACATTCCCATCTGAACACCAGTTTCCTTTAAAAATTGGAAGCTATACCCATGTTGCCTAGATTTGTCACACCACATTTAATCTATCCCCAATGTTTCTCGATCATTGATCAGTACTAAATTGGATTCCAAAGGACATGATCATACCACGGCAAATGTAAGACCCCATAACGAGACAGAACAAACTACACTCACTAACTGAAAGCTCTGAGGACTTGCATAATTCTGATGAATATCTTCCAGAGGTATCATGGCATGACAACGTCCGTGGTGACCAAATTTGGATCTGATGGACGCAAACATTACGTAGTAGGACAGAAGCCAACTTTGATCAAGCTGCAGAAAAGAAAAGAAAAAATCGGTCTGAAAACACAGGAAATTAGTCCCACTCATCAATGCTGTGACTGCTAATTAAGGAAAAGCTTGCCATGGACTTTTTTTTTTCCCATAGAGCTTAAAGGACAAGTTCACCTTCATAAACATAAGGATTGAGAGAATGTAGCAATATTAGTAGAATACATCATTGAAAGTTTGAGGAAAATCAGACAATCCGTTCAAAACTTATGAATTTTTAAAGTTTTTGTGCAGTCACCGCTGGATGAAAAGACTACTGCAGCATATGATGTCACATGAGTACAACAATATAAGGAAAATATAAAGAGAATATCACAAAATTTCATTTTTTGAAAAAAGTACAAATTCCCTTGACTTGTTACTGACACATGTTATGGGTAATATTATTCCCCTGCCTTTAGAAAGATATAAAAAAATATGTTGGATTTTCTTTACATTTTCTTTATACTGTTGTATGCATATGACATCACAAGCTGTAGTAGTCTCCTAATCTAGCAGTTCCAACACAAACATTTTAAAAATTCATAACTTTTGCATCGATTGTCTAATTTTCCTCAAACTTTCACTGATGTGTTCTACTAATATTGCTGCATTCTCTCAATCCTTATGTTTATGAAGGTGAACTTGTCCTTTAAAGGGGATTATTACTTCTGCAAGAAAGCTGTTTTGAATGAAAAACATAACATGTGTGAGACGAGAGTAACGGATCAGCTGATGTTTGGGCTAAGTATTAATGATGTTTAGACAGGTCAAGGGTCAATGAGTCTTGCCAAATGACACTAAATGAGGACTTTGATATAGTTATCTTGATCTTCAGTGGTATTGTGTAGTGTCACTTGCATGGAAATTTGTATCTGCTGTGCACACCAAAAAGATGAAAATATGACTTCCTGATATGTATGGAGAAATCAACTTCACGAGAGATGCAGAATAAACAAATATATGGAAAGAAGTCGCAATGCTTTAGAAGGATGTAAAATAACTTAGTTACTCTATAATTATGTACTTAACAAATGAGGTGGCAATTGTTACACAATGGTCTCAAGATGACTATATTGAGCTACCCAACCTATAATTGTTTTTGAAATGTATCTGTTCTTCAATATTGGCCAGATATATACACAATCTATAGTAATCTATTGAAATCATTTCACTCACTGAATACTTTTCGTTCATACTCCTTTAATATACAGAAGTTTGACAATGATTTTTTGTAAGGATTGTGAGAGAACAGAAAAAACACACCATATACATTATAAAACTTCTTGAGATGGCTCTCCCAAAACTGTGCATGGTCTTTAACATCTGCTCTCTATATTTAACAAAGATTGTGCCGATGATAATCCACGTAATCTTGGCTTGATCTTACCCTACACGTAATCACTAAGGTCATCAGGAATGCTGGGGGGAGGGAGGATCTCCATCTTTCCATTCCTGTAAGAAGGGGCAAAAGAAACAGAGCGGATCCATTTAATCACAGATTCCCATCAGATGAACTGAAAGTGAGGACTCACAACATTGCCAGGAAAACTGGGGTGCAAGGCTGAAATTGAGTGAAAGTGAATAACATTTATCTGCTATCAATATTCACTATTAATAACAAGACAAACTCATACCTGGAAATAGGTACAGTGCTTGTAAACTCATGATTATCCAAAAAAAAAAAATATGCAAAAAAGGAAAATTGACACATGGTGTCTCAGATATGATTTACTGTATAACCAGAAATTTTAGCAAGCATTAAACTTTCATGATTTCTCAAGGAGCCAAGATTCCTGAAAGTGGAATGGATGTGAAAGTTTGTTCTTTACAATGCATCAAATGCCAGTAGCAATTCAAGAAATTTCATGCCATGATAAATGCCGTGGACACCAAATCATGTAAGATTCATGCTGTGAATGTTTCTGTTTTAACAGTAATGCAATCATAATATACAGTATAGAAATAATTCAAAATGACAAATGCTTTCCCTTATCATACAATAGTAAAAGCTTTAAAGGCAGAGGAGTTGAATGCATGTACACCTTTACTAACAATGATTAACAGCTGGTAATGAAATGAATTAATATGTATACATGCACTGAAGAATACTGGCCATCTAGAGCAAGTCAATTACACAGAAACCACATGTGAAACTGAGGCGTAAGCGAAAGAAGGCAAATATGCATAGTTCATTTACCGAAGCATAATGAGAGGAGTATTGATTTCGCCTTTCATCTTTTGGTAGTTGGGATGATATCAAAATGCAATTAACTATAAGTCCATTCAGACAAGAACTGTGAAATGGACTACCCAAAAAAGGGACAAGGAAAAAACAACAACTTACACATCACTTGAATGGTATGAACACTTAAAAGCTCCAAAAAGAATTTTGCAGAGATTACTGTGCTCCTACAGATGTCAGTGGTGATAAGTTTATGGGGGCAAAATTGATAGACCACTTCCTGTCCAGCCCCTCTGGCTGACATCGTTGATTTGCCACACTTCAAACTCAGGAGTTCACCTATCAAAGATGCCTCAGCTACCTACATTCGCTACGGTATTTGCATCTCCCTCAGTGCTGGGTATTAGGGTGCAACACTTTACATGCTAATATTTGTTAACTTTGATACAAAATGACTGTTTTCATGTGATGAGGTTTCATCAGAAAATTAGTTGAAAAATAGCTTGAGAGTATTCACACAATTTAAATGATATAAACCAAAAATATTCCATCAATTACTTTACAAACAATGCTGTAATTTTTGACAACATGTAATCATTGTGCTACCACAAACCACCACAAATCATTGTATAATACAATGTACATGTGTTATGATGATGAAGACATGTATAGATGGATGCTTACATTCTCCTGAGGTCCCCAAAAGATATGATATTCATACATTACAATCCATCTACTATTTAACTTCAGATCACTCTTCATTCATCTAAATGACCTAAAAATTCCCCAAGAATACCATTTCAAAGTGAATATCTATGATCATGATACTCTCATTTCACGTGACACCAGCTTGGCATTCATTTCACAATCTAATCTTACTGATGCTGACAATAATAATCATTTCACTATTTTAAAGGTTTTATTTTCATTTTATTTCATTTTCTTTTTTTTGCCTTTGAGATTCAGAAATAATCTGCTTACAGGTATTGTTCCATAAACTCAATGAACCATGAAATCAATCAAACATGACCAATACACTATGTAAAGTAAAATTTCCACAAAATATCTTCTTTTTTTTTTTCTTAAATGAGAAGTACACATTCCCTCAACTTGCTACTGATTTATGTTAAGGGTATAATTTATTTGCCCTTGCTTTCTGAAAGAGCTGTTTCTTAATCATGGTAGATAAGTAAAAATATGTTGAATTTTCTTTACATTTTCTTTGAATTTTTTTCCATTTATGATGTCACAATGTGTTGTAGTCTTTTCATCCAGCAAAATTCATAACTTTTAAATGGATTGTCTGATTTCTTCAAACTTTCACTTATGTGTACCATTAACATTACTGCATTCCAAACTTGATGCACATGTTTATTTGGGTTTCATTCCCCTATGAGGATTTTTTTCCACCAGAACTATAGTCAGAATATTGTATAAAATGTCTTGTTCTTCATGTGCACAGAAAGGTGTGTGGGGGGGGGGGGGGGACATTTACTTGAAAGGTTGCAAACATCATGCCTTGGATGAAATGGTTATCATGAACTGAACAATACTAAAGATAATAAACAGTTCCAGCTGGACTTTGCGCTTGCAGGGATGTACCACACATGACTGGGGTCACAAATCAATTTTTTACATGTATTTTTGCTTCCCTTGGCTGAGATCAAAGAAAACTCAATTATGCTCTCTTGAACTGTGAATCCTGCACATTATCAGTCCTCTGTGATCTGTTTTGAAAGTGCTACAATGATTGCAAATCAAAAACACTTTGGAAGAGACCCTGGAGAAATAGGGAGAAAAGAGTGCCAAAGAGAAAGATAGGGATGGGGTAAGGAAGAGGGCAGGAAAAGGAGAGGGGGGATGGAGAAGTGACGAGATATTCAGGAAGACGGATAGGGGGGTTTTAAGGGAGGATGGGGGAGGAGAAGGGCTCTCTGGAGATTCCCATAAAAAGTCTGAATACAACTTTAAAGGCATTATTTACCATTTGCAGATGAAAAAGAAACCTAGCTTCATAGTGCTTCAAAATACTTCTAAAATGTGAGTTAGGGATAAAAAAAACATAAAAATTTGAATCAGTATAATCAATGTTAGAACTGTTAGATATGTAACATGTGAACAACAGTTATGATAAGAATATTTCTAGACTAAAACATCTCCAGTTATGTTTTATTGAGAAAAATAGTGGTATCTCCTTATAATTTAGGTTTTATTGCAAAATTTTCATATGGTAGGATATTTTGTGATACAAATGACTTACACATATGCATCATATGTGATATCTCTAACATTTTTAAGTCACTGCTCCAAATGGTATACAGTACCTTTAAGGTATTTTGCACCCCCCTGGCAACCCTTCTTCCCCCTAGTCACAGACCGTGGAGATTAATATCTGAGAGCAGTGGAAGCAGGAGGGGTAATGCCCGTATAGGTGAACGGCCCCTTCAATGGAGGAAGTGACGTGGAATCAATGCAGAAGTTTTCAATGTAACCTGTCAGCCCTAATTTCTCACAGAGTCTGCTATGAAGGCTGAAGTTTGCAATGCGAGTTATGACTGCCTCTTCCAAAGCATGTACTTAGAAACTTGGGCTGAAAAAAAAAATACATGTGTACGTACACGAGTCATGAAACATCACTCGGAAAATTTATATGATTGGATAATCCACAGGATGTTTACAATAATTTTACCTACTTTCCTGTCATAGCAAATTAAAGTGTTTTTTTTTTTTTTTTTTTAAGTCACAGGGTTGCGCACGCAGCAAGCAAAATCTTCATACTATGTAAATTTGGTACAATATTAGGAAAAATTAGTATTGAAATGGTGCTGACATGTACACAAATTTGACTTCACCATTTTTTTTTTAATTCTATGCATTATATATCACCCCAACTTTTGCATTAAACATTGTGATTGTATACAACTTATTAGGCATCTTAAATACCATTTATATATTTGCTTTTGAGTGAAGAAACTCTGGAATATGCAATCCCTGAAAACAAGTTAGACTTCATTGTTGTATATGGTTCTACGTGACAAAAATAATGATCAGAATTGAATTCTTCCACTTTTCTTTCTTTTGATGAATGGTTACCAGTATAATAGCTGCATTTTTGTACAAGCTGAAAAAGCCTCCCCTGGCAAAAATGTTCTAGTTCTATTTCTATTCTAAATGATGATGATGTGGGAAATTCCTGAAATTCAGAAATTGGAAAACCTTTCAACCTCCCTGTTTCCCGCCTCTGCATACAGAAAACGAGGGAAAACATAAATACTTATGCACCTGCCCTTTCTCGGACCCCTGCCAATATCCATTTATGAATAATTTCCAGTTAACCCTCTGAATGAAGTTGTATAAGGACTGATGCATAAAAAAAAAAACCAACTGTGCATGATTGTTGACTGACTGGAAAATATCCTACAGGGACCTGGATAAAACTTGCAATATCCATTAGAAAAGCTTTTCCTCCCACCAAACAATATCAATACCTTAATGGCATACACACATTGCTCACTTTTACTTAAGCTTCACTTGTTGTTTTGAATGAGGTAAAAATCTTTATGCAAAAGAAATCAAAATACAATGAACCTGAAAAGTACTTTACAAGAGCTAAGAATTTTTGTTATTCTCAATCCATGACTATCTCAATTCTCATTACATTTTCTTTTTTTGCCACTTGGTATTGTGTGACAACAGGGCAGAAGTTTTGCATACCCAGCTCAGAGAGGGCTCTTGGAAAATGGTTCACATTCACTTCAGAGCTGGACAGACATTTTCTCAACTCAAGTTAGACCAAAGCAGGTCAGAGAATATAAAAGTTTATAAAATGGTGATATGGATCCTAATCAAATGATATTCTGAAGAAATACATAATGCAGGATGATTTTTGTGCTGTTTAAAAAATAAAAATATTCAATATCAGGTGTGGTTTACTGTTGTAAGTACAGCATTGTGTATTCAAAAGGAGCATGCATGTAAGGAAGTTAGCTTGCAGGTATTGGAGGAGCTGTTCATGCAGTTCAAACTTACCTTTAAACATTTGAATAGGAGGTGCAATTGGATGAAGTTCTGTATCACCTATGAGGACCTACTCCAGACATTCGTCCCAAATGCTGGAACTTGTCTCTCCCTAGTAATTCCTTGATAGACAGATAAAAACAAATCAAAACAAGACTTCTCTAATTCATGCCTAATTGAAACTTTAAAACTGGACTTTACACTGGTTATTGATGTCATGACACACTGTCACACACATGCAATATGCAGAAGGTCATATCTGTGTTCTAGTCACTGTGAGAGAATTTTACAGAAAAATTGTAGCACATACCAAAAAGCTACCATCACAAATGTACTCATTTCAAAATTGTGCCTATCAAAACATAACGTTAAACATTAGAAAGTTAACACCTGTACCAAATGCTTACCACAATTTATAAAAGATTCCCAAGTTAGACATGGTAAATGCCAAGGTTTGATTGAGGTGGACCATGGTCCATGGGTGGACTTACCTATTTTTCAGGATGCAGCCGCGGTTCTTGTGTCTCCCCCTCAGCAAAGCTCACTGCCTCCTCTTGACAAGATTTCCCAAAGTTGATGACAACCATGCTGACAAGTTGTTGTATCCCCAGCTCCTGCCTTTTGGCATGTATGATGGGAGGAACTGGAGGACATGTCTACCCTAGGAGGATTCGAGGGGAGAAGAAGAGGATGGAGGCACAGGATGAGAAGCTGAGGTACAACTTGCAGCTTGAGCTTTGGCAGAAATTCTGGGTGGTAATCCCACAACCACAGTGATCTCCAAGAGTTGGTGGGCTAGGCTGGTAAGGAGAACCTCCCTCTGCCTCTGTGCCTAGGGTGGGTGGATGTATGCAGGGAACATCCATGGATAGAGGGGAAAATCAAAACATCATCTTGGCCGTATGGCTAACCACAGGCGACAAAGTGGGCAGATGAGTGACAGAAGAGACCCCGGAGCAGTATGACAATTTTTCCACATATTTTCATAGAGTTTGGGCAAGAGAGAGAGAGATAGATGGTGAGAGACCAAGATCATACGGGATAAATGACCACAAAAACACTCAAGCTGCTCTCTCTTACGCAAGCACACACACACATTCTCGTAAGATGCTTCAACCAGGGATATGATAGTTCACTACATAACCAGGCATATCCCATTATTCATTTCTGACAAATTATTATTATTATTTTTTATTTATATACTGACAAACAAAAATTCAAAGCCATAAAAAAAATAATACTAAATTCAGTTTAGTACGTAAAAAATCAGGATTCATAGGTGCATAAACAACAAATGACAATAGGCATAAAAATTTTCATATTTCCCCACTTGAATAGTGTGAAAACTAATCGCCTACTACAGGTCCTAAATATGCAGAACAAGCAGGTGCATATATAATATACCCCTAAAGTACCCATAGGACCTCAGGAGAGTCCTTTTACATTGTTTTAAAAAAAGTGAACAAAGGGGTATATGCCCAGTGTGAAATGTATCCCCGGTTTCCTAGAGTGAAACAATACAATGTCCCCAATTGAATCTGTTTACACTAACACAGACACATATGCAACAACTTCAATTCTTATTCAAATTATTGCCAAAACATGTGAAATGATGAGGATGGGATAATTTGTGCTTTATAGGTCCCATATGCAAGTTCTCCATGCTTATTTTTAACAAAATTACATGAACTATATTGATTTGACAATGTGAATCACATTATCACATCAGTAACCGATGTAAAACAGCATTCCATT
Source organism: Diadema setosum (assembly GCF_964275005.1). Taxonomy (NCBI): domain Eukaryota; kingdom Metazoa; phylum Echinodermata; class Echinoidea; order Diadematoida; family Diadematidae; genus Diadema; species Diadema setosum. The sequence continues at coordinate 9,892,229 of NC_092685.1, read as the reverse complement.
GTGAAATTTTGTAGTCAAACTTGCAACTACACAAGCAGTGCCATGAGTGTCACTCTGACAGGTTATTATTGTTACTATCACTTTCATCACCATTATTCCTTATAATTTTACTTAAAGTATGAGTATTAGTATTGGTACAATTGTCGAGGCATACTGGTAGGCCTACCTTGCTATCAGCTGTAGATTTCAAATAACTGCAGGTCGTTTGTCAAGTATAGCTTTCACTTTTATGTCTAAATAAATGAAAATGCACTAAATTGAAAATGTCCGATTTACATTTGACAAGACTAGTCCTCTTCTCTGCTGTAGTCACAATGAAGGTAAAAGTTAGGCTCTGCATACAAACATCTTTTCAAAGAATAAATCCCACATCAACCAGCAGTGTTAGTCACAATGAACTAACTACCATGGTACTCTGTTACAAATGAAGCTTGAACAGTTCACAGTGGGTGCCAAACTATGTATTGGTTTCCATAAAGTATACAGTAAGCTGAGAAACAAGACAAAATCATATATCATTTTGGAATGCGACATTAAAATATCGCTGTTCTTAGACCTCTCTGAGATTGAAAAGTACACTGGTGAGGCAAACCCCGCAAAGTACTCCTACTGAATAATTCAGTACTTGATATTAATTCAGTTAGTCATTTTGAGAAGCGGAATCACTTGATTCTCCAATCAGCCATCAGAGTGATTATGTTATATTCATGAGCTTCCTCTGTAAGAGTTCTGTTGATTGGTTGCTGGTAGCAAAACTCTGTAATTTAAAGTCATAAGCTCAGAAATTTTTGCATGCAGCAAAGACCCTCTCACTGCATCGGGCTTGCCTCTTGTTGGTGGATGAACTCTGTGGCATGTAAAGCCCCTCTGCTTGCTTCTCTCAAATTACTATAGCAATGGAGCCTTTAACAAAGGCTAGTAGAGTGGTAAACACCATCTCATGCTGACAAGTGGTTACTCAGTTGTCACTTTCCATTACGAGATTGTATTACATCCAAGCAGGTAACAATTGGAAATGGTGACTTCTGGGAATTCTTTGCTACCCAAACAATCACAGGCGTATGGAAAGTGTTGTTGTTACGTGGTACAGTAAGAACAATAGATTTATACACTGTGGGAGATCTGCAATGCCTGGACTACTAATCTGAGAAGAAAACAAAGAGGATCCGTGACAGTAAACAATGCACTGGGTGAGGGCAGAAATTGGGACCCTTATTAGTCACAACTTGAATCATCCACCGCAGGGGGTTTTCTGAGCAGTGATAGTGGTTTTTGTTGCTGGGATAATAAAAAGATCAAACCAAAATATTTTGGTGGTCCTGTGTGGCTTACAGGGCACAACCTTGGTTTGAAGTTCACTTCACTTCCACAGCATACACACCCAGATGGCACTGGGATAAATGTAGCAGTTGTTATACCCTGGTGTAACAAAGGATTATGTACAAGTATATAATGTAAATATATTCATATGGGAATGTGCAGTGTCATGAAATGTACATGTTATATAATCTACACTATAAGCTGCGACCATTGTAAATCTGTATTATTTACTCACAATATTCCGATGTATTTGCGGCAAATATTGTACTTGTTTGGCTTTCCCTTTCCTCTAACCTACTGCCCCAAATTTTATTGCTCAGAATTCTGAATTCTTAATTTTTCTCCAGTATATATATGGAGGTATTATAATCTGCTTATAGGTTTCCTCCTGTGAATTTCTATAACAGGAATTGAAGTTTCTTTCAAGAAGAGGAGTGATACACCATTTAATCTCAGTGTCAAAATACAGAGATAGATAGTGGAGAAGCACTTCTCATTTCAGCAACCCTCCTGATTTCAAGTCAATGTCCTCTGTATTTGGTCACTGTTAAACTGTTTTGATGTTGCAATGTTATATTTCAATGTTATGCCACTTGAAAAAACTACCGCTGGTACATTAATTAATATGCAGATCATATATCACTATATCAATCAGTGTGGTTATTTGGTTGCACAGTAAAGATCTTGCCAAGATGTAGACTTACTCTTCATGTTTGTCCATCAAACTTTTGTGTTATATGAGCGTCTTATGTGAGCTGCACAATATACACCACACATCAACAACAACCCATTTCAACAGCTGTCAGACATGGCATGCCCTCTGCCCTTGGAAATGAGAAATATAAACATTCCTGTATCATAATTTGTTTTATGTGAACAGTAAGGAAATAGTGAACACTAGTAAGCAGGCAGCCATAGGACTGTAAGGCTAAGTGTCTTCCCTAGTGGTACAACTATATATCAAAGCCAAGTGATGGGACCAAGACATTGCATGACAATCCATTTCTCTTAGCCACTGAGCCACGACAGCTCCTCAATTCACAACATTCTTCCATTTCCATTTCCTTTTCTCATCGAGGAGCTGTGCATAATCATTTCCACCTCCAAACGGTGTGTGCCGGGCCATCACTGGCACAAAAATTCCATAAGTGACTAAAAGGCGGTATGGTACCTTACACCTGTTGAATAAACACAATAGACCTCCACATGTACCCAGTAATGTATGTTTTTATTCCTAATCACACTCTGCCAGTGAATGTTACTACCTTAATTTCATTTTATTATCTCATGAGTTGACCACATTCTAGCCCAGAACTCTTTTGTGATGCTAAGGGTGTCTACAAAGTTTATGGATGTGTTTACCATTATGTACATCATACTGACTGTTATGAGGCTACTGTTAAACTATCTAAATGAGAAATTTAATTTTGATTCTATGTACTCTACAAATTCAATAGCACTGCTTGACAAGCAACCGTTCTTCTCCCTGATATAGATAAGTGGTTGTGTTCCAAATGACAAGTCAAGGTTACAGCATCGATCTTATTCCTATATAAAGCTTACGATTTAATAAGAATAGAATAAAGAGAACTATTTCCACATAAACAAGCAGATGACACATTGCATCAGCCTTAGAGGAATTTCCTTTTCATGCCACTTGCCTGCAAACAATTTGTAAATTGAATATAAATTACGATAATATCAAATTGAGCAGTCTGACCGTCTCTGCAGGGGCCATAGCAATTTGGTATCCCTCGAATCTATTTCACACTTGTGCAAACATGAAAACAGGTAATTTAGGCATTCTGAAGCCCCTCTCCTTTTTGCTTCCCTCTCCTTTTTGTAGAACTGGGGTCAATGCCCGCAGTCACTACTCAAATCGCATGAAGGAGCAAACTTGATTTCTATAACAGATTCTCCAGGGTGCACGCTTTGAAAATAGCCTGTTATCAAGGCACGATCAGAAAAGCTCGACTGCACAATGGTGAAATTCTAATATAATGTGAGATGAAAAGCAAGGATGTAAATGCAATCGGTTGATGATATCCGATGCAATCAGTGTCAAGAATTAGAAAAGGACAGATATTATTGGCAGATTGCGTGAATGAATTTAGTTGACTGTTTGTTTTTTCTTGATTTGTTTGGCTGAAAAAAAATAATAAAGAAAATCAACTGGAAGCAAGACTGTTCATTTGGTCATTGAGGGAGTGAGTGCATCAGGGAGGAGGAGCTAGGATGTCAAATGACAGTAAGCTGCAATTATGCTCTGCAATGGCCCAGTGCTGATGATATCAACTTATTGAGCCCCGCCCCTTGGAGATGTAGTCAAGGCCCTAATGCTAATCATTGCATAGTATCTCTCTTCTGATCATTTTAGTGCACAACCTCTCACGCTCTATCTGAAATCCTCTCTATCCAGTATGTTTCTCTTTTACTTTGTTTTCCTACTTGCTTTTACACTCCTCTTCTGATTTCCTTCTCACTATATGCTATCATTTGAAATGAGCAGTGGTGTGAGTATATTTATGTATGATACCATCTGCATGTGAATATATGCTAGACCGCTCGAAAGTTTATCTGTGTATACATGTATGATTGTATGTGAATGTTCATGTTTGTTGCAATCTTTTGCCAACAGAACTGATAGTATATGAGATCAGTACATATTTTTGTCATTGATATGAAATATGTTGATATTCTGACTGCTGAAGAATCGGCCTCTGGTGATTTTCATATGCTAACAACAATGCCCAAAAATGCACACAAAAGCACTACATTCTTTCCTATCATATGAGGACAAAGAAAAAATCAAGTGAGAATTTTGGAAATAAGAGTTACCAAAAGGTTTACCAAAACTATGTTGCTGGTATCCAAACTAAAATCAGTCTCTCTGAGTGTGTTTTTTCTTGCAGGTGATATGACAACATTTGCACAGGTTTGACTAAGGTGTTTTCACTCAAGTTTGTTATGATCTACTATGAGAAGAATCCTGGGGGGAACTCATTCTTTTTTGAGACTGTAAACTGATGCATACTAAGGGATTTGGGAATTGGGGGTGAGTTCATTTCGGGGCAGTCACAAGGCAAATTCCCAATTTGTTCTGACCTACCGTCTCACTGCATACAGATGAATATTGCTCAAATACTGTTAAGCATGCGCAACTACAAATTTGCCTTTTTTGTGAATGTTGCATAAAACAGTGGGATACATGGTCATTAACTTTTTTTTTCTCACACATGCAGTATCATATATCATATTTTCTCTTTTGTGTATTCTGTAGGAAACATTGTTTTTTTATTGACAAAAAACATTGGCATTTTCAGGTTCAATGCCATTCCGTATTCAAATTGACTTTGATAAACAAGAGTGCAGGCAAATGAGGTTTTCCTGTAAACCAATGGTATTGATTGCTGAGGTGTTAGTGAAAAATCTATGGTTAATTTAATCATTTGTGAGGTCTTTCCACTCTCTGGAAGTAACTTGTTACTACAGGGACTTATAAAATCAAGTGATATTCCATTGTGTGTATACCAACAATAGGCCACACACAATGAAAAATAAGTTTTCAAAAATTGACTTTTAAAACATAAAGCAAAAAAGAATGCATGTGTTTGCAAAGAAGGAAAAAAAAATATTGCAATCAACATTGCAAAGCAAAAATCTGTCCATTTTTTCCTTTAAGAAAATTGCAAAAATTTTGTTGTAGACATAAATATTGACTTTTCTCTTTTAATTTTCTGCACTTTGCTCAGGGTGAAGGGGTCCAGGGTCATGATCTGGCCTTTGTTTAGGCAGGTGTAATTCTGAGATTTTAATTGCATGGCTTGCAGTCAAGCGATATTTTTCATCTTTAAACAAAAATTGTTTACTTTTCGGCCATATGTGTGAAAAGAATTTATACATAAGCAGATTTTTGCACTGTGATCAAAATATCAACCTTTCTTATATGTATTAGAAGCCAGAAATCATGGTCTCATACATGCATCTGAATCTACGATAAATTTGCTGTCCTCAACAACATTTGGGCACTTGTGAAATGTTTTCTAAAGTTGTGTTCTTCGTTTCTTTTGGATCTCACTGCACTCTACATGACTGCAGTGTAGCTAACTAATGCTTGACCACAATCCAGGCTTTTTCTGCTTGAGCTTGTTTCTGCATTCTTCTAAAATAAACCACAACCACACACACCACAGACTGAAAAAACATTTCGGAGTAAACACGTAAAATCCCCACTGTTGCAACTACCTAACACCATCAACACCTTCCAGTCATCCTTCAACCCTTCCTCAAATTTCCCAGGGTGCATCTTTAACCCTTTCAGTACTACCACATCAAAATCCTATCGCCATTGTATGCTAAAAAGTTGCTGATGGTAATGATGGCTCTTTTAACAGAGGAAGCAATTTCACACTGGAACACTTTTGTGAATGCGCTGGGCAGGGAATAAAATTGTTGGATCCATTGATTTGGACCTAGGCCTTGTAACCGCGAACCTGAAACCACAATTATGATTGCCCCACGCTTTTTACATATAAATGAAGATGAGGTGTTCTTCTGAATTGTGGAGAGGGTAGGGGGTAGTGGAGAATAGTTCTTGGCAAGTCATGCAGGGGCAAGAGAGACATCAGGGCTCCATTGGACATCATTGTGGTTCTGGTGCTAGGATGCCTCCAGGGCAGGAAGTTGCAACTAGCCCCCTGTTCAGACGCAAGCCAGTTTATACCAAAACTTGATAAAGAAACGACATATAAAGAATCATCGTATAACTGACAGACCGTTCAGACACTAATCTTGACCATTCTGAAAAACGCGCATAGAATGTGCACTTTCCCACTGCGCATGCTGTTATGGTCATGAGTGACAGGTGTAGGGTCACCTTTCATGCGCGCTCCCATTAAGCCCTGCCCAGTTATAGGCCTACCGTTCTATGGTTGCCGTACATTCAGACACACAATCGACACGATGGAATGCTGATTTGTCATTGAGTTCTAGTTCGAAACGATGCTTTGATCATCATTTCGCTATAAATCATTTCATTATACGTCATTTTGTTAGACGTATATGCCATTTTGTATAATTTTTTTTTTTCCTCTGAACACCTTGTAGGCTGTATATGGGCATGTATTAGAAAAGTGTTTCACTGCTCATGGTTTGATATCAGCAAATGGAGGGGGGGGGGGGGGATGAGATTTTGCAATCTGACCTGGAGATATGCACAGAAATAACAAGCCGATATGATTGCAAGGAATAGGCCTATGCCTATAGTAGATTTATCTCAGTTCATGTAGCCACATATTCACGGCTCACTCTTAGCTACAACTGGGACTTGGCCAGACAGGCCAGGAATAAATGACGAATATGTTGATGTCTGATGAGCTAGGTCCTGGGTTAGGGTGGGATTTCACGGAGCACGCGAACGATTTGCGAAGGACGCGAATGGCAAAATCCAGCATTCGTATTTTAGTCTGCAAAAGATCGCCAAACGAACGTGAGGGTTCGGAAGCGTCGTCAATTGTTCGCGAATGTCGTTTTTACTTCGGCGATGATTTCAAAAAAGTTTGAAATTTTTTGCGAACCTTTTCCGCACACTTGGTCGTGATTTGCTCGTGAATTGTTCTCGAAAGTGTCTTTAAAGCCTCGTCATATGCGCAAGACCTTCGCAAGACGCGCGCGATGTTCGCAAAATGTTCGTGAAACCCCAAACAGACTCCGAAACTTTGGAGAATGTCTCACATATGTTACGCGAAATCTGCGAAGTTTTTCTGATCATTTTACGACGTAATGGCAAACTGTTCGCGTACCTTTTGAGACATTCTCGCGAACGTTTGGCGCACGTTTTGGGATGTATGACCTATACATTTTCTACAAATAAAAATCGTACCATACATCTACACATCAAACAATCATTAACAACTACAGTAACAAAAGAAATTAAAGACTACCAAAGAAAAAGACATGTTTGATATACAAAAAAAAAAATTGCAGAATACACTTAATATTAATCTAAAGTATGCAAAATTTCATTTGAACTGTATAATATAGAGATTATGTGTTGGAGGAACTGCCAAAAAAGAATGAAATGCTTTACTAGTGGAGATAGGTCCTAGGAAAAAAATGTAGGCAAGCACACGATAGAGAAATGAGAGAAAAACAAAGGAGAATAGAGGAACGAAAAAAAAAAATCAACTTAAGACAGCTTCCACCTCTCCTTGGGTACATTTTCTCCCATGATTATTGAACATTTTTCGTTGTTCGCATTTCCGTCGTGTGTTCTTCGTGTACGTAACATGCTGTACTTTAGCAATGATACACACGACATTCGCACATACGTCGTGGAAACTTCGCGCAAATTGCGCAAGAATAGTTTTCGGCTTCATTGTTGGAACACATTCGGAGAAAAACTTTTCCGAACGTTGGATTTTGTCATTCGCGTCCTTCGCAAATCGTTCGCGTACTCCGTGAAATCCCACCCTTAGCCTTCATCAAAAACTCTCTTGCTTTGGTAATTGCAAAAGAAGCAAGCAGAAGGTACACATAGAATTCATCCACTGAAGATCAGGACAAGTAAAAGCATATGATCATAGTAAGCCTACTCTTATCATAATACTAGGCCTACCAAGATTAGGTGTGAAGAAAAGTCTTCTTGGGATAAAAATGAAAATTGGTTAATTTTCATGTACACATGGCAAGGAGATCTGCTTAAAACCTACACCTCACAGAATATTGCCAACTTGCCTTACTCTCTCTGTAGGTATGTCTGCTGGATTTAAAGACAAATTATTTCATTTTTATTTTCTTAATATCTATATATACATTAAACAAATAGGAAAAGCTGCTTTTTAGAAAACAAAGTAAAGGGGTAGCATAGTGTTGTATATAGTGGAGCGCCATCTAATGTTGTGATTGTACATTGTGAAATTCTGGTCAGAAATGATGAATAAATGAATAGAAGAGCTCTGATAAAATTCCATGTCTCACTTCAATATGTAAAATCATTGAAGCTGATCAGGGCACAAAGTAACAATGAATGGCAACAAACCACCAAACCCAAAGGAAGCAAGAGAGAAGGAGAGGTGTAGAGTGTGGAACATCAAGTTTGAAATTGCTAAACGACTGCCTGAGGCTGTGGTGAATGACCTCTGCAAAACTTCATCCCCCTCCCATTTTCTGTCCCCCCTCTCTCTCTCTCTCTTTTTCCACAGATTTGTCCTGTACTTCCTACTTTCACAGTAACCCTTTCCCCCCTGCGTCTATTTTTGGGCCAAATGATACTCATTTCCACTTTTCTCCACTCATAATGAGAGAGCTGCTGGCACCGATAGTAGGAGAGCTGGTACCGGGTATGGATGTGAAGGGGTGCCAAATATGTTGATGTCACAGTCAACTCGTAGATCTGTAAACGATTTTTGCTGTTAGTGTTTTCAGAGTTCTGGTTATAGAGCATGGTGATAACCATCCCCATCTGTTCTGTGATGAATGTGGAGTGTTTTTATAGCAAAGTAATCCATTCATTTTTCTCAACAAAATAGCATAAGATAAAAATATTTCCTCTACTATGGACTAGTGCGGCCACAAGAATTCCTTGTTCTTTAGTGCTTGCAACTATGCACCAAGTATGTATACAACAAATCTATTTTTCCTGTTATTCATTTCATTATACAACACCTATTTAGAATGTAGCTATCCGATTGGTCGATTGCCCATCACGTAACATTTAGTGAAAGGTTCTTTTGCACGCTCTGGCTGTCTCAGCATGCAATTTTGGTTCGATCAAAATGTTCTTTTGCACGCGCTCTGATGTCACAATAAACAAACATGTGCCGCGCACACTCAACAACTACAAGCACGCACTTTTGTCACTCATTTTTTGTAAACAACTTCCGTTTCGCATACGTACACGTTATGTACATACACAGTGACTGCGAATGTGAGGCTACTCATTCGTCTTTCACGGAAAATGGTTGCCATTTCTGTGCTAAATTCAAGAATCTGTGAGTACCAAATCCATTGACGTTCGAGGTGTTGTATAAAACAAATAGTGTATGGTCTTTACTCGTGCAATGGAACGAGATTTCGCACTCGGTGAAAGATGAGGCGCTCTATATAGAGCGCCTCGTTGAATAGAGCGCCTCTATCTTTCACCTCGTGCGAAATCTCGTACCACTGCACTCGTGACCATTCACTATTTGTATACTATTTCACAACCTTTTCCCCACACTTAACAAATCAACACTTCTTGAATTTTCTTGTTTTTTTCAAAATGTAACTCAATCACAGAGACAACTTGAATACCTTTCTCCAACATTTACATTTACTTGTCACACACATAGCTTGTTAACCATATTCACTATACTATACACAGTCATATTAGTGTTTACTTTCACTATATGTTATTTTTCTTTGTATTCTTCTCAAACGAATAGCTTTCACTGAAAAAATGCTGTGATTCTCAAATGTATAGCACTGAACAACTGTTAATTTCATAATTTCTTCTACAATCTTCTGCAGCTGGGTTGATTGGCGCAAGAAATAATCATAATAATTGTCAATCTCTTACAGATCCTCAAGAAGTCTTAAAGATCTTGTCCTTTACTTTGAAAAGAAATGGTGTGAAAAATTGAGATAATCCATGAATTCCCAGCAATATATTCCAGGGCTTATCAAGTCAAGACAAAATTATTAATAAAACTTGATGTTTCATCATCACCATGGATTATATGCAGTGATATGCTTGATTTAAAGAAAGGTAATCATCAAAAGGCTGTAAGTCAATTTCTTTTAGTCACCTCCTCTAGCAAATACAAGCTAGATTACTCCACTTGATACAACTATCCTCAGACACATGATGTCAACAACATGAAATCAGCTCCAACAAAAAGAACAGAAAAGATAATATAAGCAAGAGGCTGAGTGAGTTTTCATTTCTTTCTTCGCCTCTTCGCCAAAGCAATCCTCTGCCTTAAGCTGCTTCACCTGCATGCAATTAGCCTCCAAACACTTCTCTGTCATCATGGCCAATGCTCTTTTTATCCTCAAATTTCCTTCCAACAACTGTGGGCCTTTTTAAACAGCACAAATCTTAATCAGTTCATGACTGGGTCTGATCAGTGCCTCTTTTGCCCCATCCTGCTCTTGCTGCTTTAAAAAAAAAAAAATGAATTTAGTCACCGTTTAGCAGTAATATGGAGATGGGGGTGTTTCAGTCTGAAGCCCAATGCAGACACTAGCGTGAAAATAAAAGCATGGGAATATTTTTGCTTGCCATACGTTCCAGTATTGGATGTCTCGATTCTGCAGAATTAAAAACACATGAAACTCTTCTTAACCTGCCATGCATGAAAAATTAGTCGCACGAAAATATCCACTTTTACAGTAGTCACGAGAGCTCTGTAGCTGTTCATCCACCAAAAACTATCACAGACTGAAGATGCAGACTTCTTCAACATCTTGAATGGATGACAAGGTTGGACCTAAATTCATCCTCAAAAGCCTCACACAATTATAGGCCAAAGACTCACACAAGGGAAGGGGGGGGGGGGGTTCACACACATTTTTGAGTGATATTTGGATAGATATCCAATTTTCACCAATTTTGTCATGTCAATGACTGATATGGTAATACTATTTTGTCATCATTTTTACTGCTAAATTCAAATTTAATGGGGGGGGGGGGGAGTGAAACCCCCTTTCAGAATCATACAGTTTATGCAATAGAGAGTATTTCACACCAACTGCAAATCTTGGTACCATCCCAACTGTGTATGGTTTTATACCGGTACTTCTGAAGAAATTTTCAAAATGTAGATACGAGCATGAATCAGTGAGTTGCTTTTCAAAGAAATTATTTAAACCTTCATTCATTCTGATCTTGGAATAGGAAAGGGAGATTGTGGATGTGGGAGTGGAATACCTTCTTTAAATGGTATACCTTGATGAGAGAGGAGCAGACTATAAGCTTATGCTAACCAATCAATCAGTCAACCACCCTATGCAAGACTGTAAAGAGGGCAAAACAGGTGCGATTGCTCTCATAACCTTTGAGCTTTATACTCTTGGTAACCCTGTGAAAATAATAATTGATGATTTGCTTATTGCCATATCACATAATTGCTGTTGGCTGGGGAAATATGCTGATGTATGAGAGTGGAAAGATGTACTTGGTACCTACTACTAAAAGGGATTGTACAGTGTTGTTTGAAACCTAACTTCAGGTTTCCAACATTTTTGGTGACATAATAATGGCAAACCTCTTATGAAATGTGAAAGAGCATGTAATTCCATGAGGAGTTCAATGTTTATCTGATGAAAATTGGTTTTAAATGGCCGAGATATTTAAAACATTATGATCCTTGTAAAAGGTGGGACCCACATTTTAATACAATAACTTGTTTTACTTTGTTTTTAGATGTCTCAGCCATTCCAAAACTAATTTTCATCAAAACAACTTTGAATTTAACTAAGAATGGTATGCTCTGTACGATTTCATAGGTGATTTCTTGGTATCTAGCAAAAAGTTAAAGGCTCAATTCTCATTTCCACCAATACTATACCATCTCTTTAAAGCTCAAACATGGTTCTCAGAAGGGATCAAAATTCACTTTCCACCATTTGGAATTTGCTTGAATATTGAAAGGCTCTACCAAGAAACTTGTATGGCTGAAGCAATCTTCCAGGATAATGAGTTGTTTTATTGTATATTGAGATCAAAAGTGTGAAATGATAAAAGTTGGTGTACCTGACTTTTATTCCTGAAATTAGTGCCCTCCCTGTTCAGTAGTGGGTAAATAGGTAGAGTAGTACTAGCATGAGATGATCGAAACATGCCCTAACAGTGGTATGGAATCGCATGCAGCTAACAAGCTGTGCATGTAATTTACTTTTCATAATGGATATTGCTATGGCCCGATATATTTCAATGTAATCAACCCCCAATGATAAAACATCAAGTACCGGTACTGATTGTGGTCGGGAATGCTGTGAGACAGAGGCTTGTCTAAAAATAGAGCTGAAAATTTGGTTGTAACAAAAATAATGATATCTATTGCATCTTTTATTTCCGCTATGTGCAATCTAGGTATGATTTTCATCTTGTTGGTGGAGCTGACATGAAGACACAATTGTAAACGTTGGGTTCCATCCTCAAATCATAGCCAATGGCTGCTTGCAGCTAATCAAGAGATACTGGAGACTCAAAATGTGAGTTCAATACAGGGGCGGATGCAGAAATTTCGTAAAGAGGAGGCGCCTTTACAAAATTAAGGGAGGGCGCACACACCCCATCCCAATTTTTTTCTTTTTATTTCTTTTGTTTTTACAAAAAAAATAAAGAAGGGGGTGCCCGGTGCGCCCCCGCCTGGATCCGCCACTGCAAAAGCAATTTGTGTTTAATCATGATACATGGATGGAGAACATACAAATGAAAAACTTGAAAAGTGAAGACTTTAAGAATCAATTTTGATATTGTTTGAAGTTAGTCAATTAGAGCATCAAACTATATAAAGATATATAGCAAGAAGAAGGTACTTAAACATTGAAGAAAATGATGAAAGGAAAATGGATGAGAAAACCTTCTCATCATCCAGATCAAGACGCAGTCACTGAATGGTGATAATGTGGAACATGCACTGGATGTCTCCAATCTAACTCCCCATCCTAATTGGCTAATTTATGAACAGAAGCATGTATTCTCATACAGGCACGAACATCTTCTGTTACAATAACAATTCATTGTCCCGGAGACCATCAACAGTGAATCAGAGGTTAATAGCCCTTTTTCAATAATATCTCCAATGAAACTCATCCAATCATGTGTTCTCAACATGGTTGTTTCAATGCCCTTTTAATGGCAGCTATTTCCAAATGTGTATGGTTGGATTCTATGCACAAAACCCATAAACAGTTCTCCCACTGTGAACAGTCTGGTTTACAAAGGGCTCACATCTACTATGGCTTCTAAAAAAATCAAATAAGAAAAGTTATGCTCATGCATTCATGCACACACCCATTTTACACATCAGACATGAATACATAATAGGCCATACATGAGCAAAGAAAAAAAAAAGGAGGCAATACAATAATAGTGGGCATGGGGCATGTTACTATGTTCATTGCATCGAGGATTTATGAAGAGTTAATTCAACCACATTTGATGGCTTATCAGTAAATATCACAGCTATTCACTACTCACCACTTTGGTCTGGAGCTGGATGCCATTCAAGCCCCCCTCCCCCCCCCCCCCTTCCCCCAAACAGTGGGCTGGTGAAGTCTATCGTTTTTAGTATCCTTTTGTCCTCTCCTCTAGCATGAAATCAAAGGCACTCCTTCACTTCAAAGGACTGTGTCGCAGAAATTCAGTAGCCTGCGGGTGTTCAACAGGTTGATGAATCCTTCTGTAAGGCTGCTTGCTGTTTCCTTTTGGGAGGGCCTTTTTTTGTGGTCTTCCAATAAATCACGGGACAACTAATAATGGATGCTTTTTGACTATCATTACAGATCTTTCTGTTCATGTGCCACGTGATATAGTTGAAAAAAACTTGCTTGTCCACCAGTCAAAGCATGCAACGCGCGCTTTTCCTGCAAATGCACTTTACAGGTACGGGAAGTGAAGTTTTTAATTCCACTTTATTTACGTGTATACCGTCTACATCGGGAGCCACTCCCATCACAGATTGCAGCATATCCATAGAAAATGTTTCAAAAACTCCTGAGCTAGTCACAGACCTCACATGCAGATCGAATGCAGTTTGTTTGTTTTTTATTCCGCTCCATCAAGCCACATTTACATGAAAGTGATTTTGATTGCCTTATTTTCGCTTTAAGATGTGAAAGGGCTTTCAGTCCAACAGGAAGGCTATTGTAACACAACAGGGATTAGAGGGATTAGGTAATCTCTATTCACTGACAATTTTAGTTTCCAGACATCTGTGCCAATAAGTGAACAAAGCACAGTAAGGATTAAGGGGATGGCATAGTTTTAGTTTCAGGTTTCAAACTTTATTTTGTGAGATATAGGGAGATCTCTTCAGATAATAAGAAACATCCTATAAAATATGAAAGAACATACATTATTCCGAGAGGAATTCAAAGTTTGTTTGATAGTAAATTGGTTTTGAAATGGCTGAGATATCCAAAAACAATGTGGTCCTAATAAAAAGTGGCCATCACGGGTCCCACCTTTTCCTAGGACCACTTTGTTTCACTTTGGTTTTGGATATCTCAGCCATTTCAAAATTTAATTTCATCAAATCAATTTTGATTTCCTCTTTGAATTGTTTCTGCTCTTTAATACTTCATAACAGGTTTCTAGTTATCTGGAAAAAGTTATCTAAAAAAAGTTAAAAACTTAAGCCCCATCTACACAACACTAAATCATATCTTTAAAATTAATAATGAAGCATCCACATCTTAACTCATCTGTTTACAATTTGGTATGGGCTCAAAAAGCAGATATTTATTGTTTACAAACACTCAGAATTTACTTTAGAAAAATGGAAGTGTTTGCATACAAGCCTCCTGTAAATGTATTTGAAGCCCACTGTACAACAGATATGTGTTTTCACTGGGGAGAACCTCCAAGCAAGTCAGTTGTTTGGGTCTGGCATGAATGGTTTTGAGTTACTCTATGGTCAATGGGGAACCCCTCTAGTGCTGACCAGAAGGTCACTGTCCACTCATTATGTGCTGGTTTACCCTGTTGGGGATAAGTCGATCTGGGCAATCTGTGCAATCTGTGCAAAGGAGGCATTTTTTTTTTTCGTTCCTTCTTATTTTCTTTTTCTCCTTCTGGCTGACTGGGTGAGATACAAATCACAACCATAACAGGCAAAAACCCTGACGACTTGTGAGTCCGAGCATACGCCTCATAAGGCCCGTTCACAAATAACGAAAATTGAAATTTCAATCGCGATCCAAATTTCGATTTTTTTTTCCGACCGTTCATACACAGGGAAAAATCGCACTTCGCAGCAAGGAAAGAACGATCAGTGGCCAAACTGCGCATGCGCGAATCTTGCATGACCGAAGATTGACCCCGCAGTCCCAATAGAGTTTCGCACGCGCTACGAACGATGGGACTAAAAATACCGATTTCCGAATCTCGATCGCGCTCACACACACAATGCTTGGCAAATAATCGCGATTATTCTGAAAAATCGCACTAATAGTGCGAGTTGGATCGCGATAAGGATCGCGGTAATTAGTGAGATTTTTTTGTCCACACTGGAAAAAATTTCGAAATTTTGATCGCGATAAGAAAATCGATTTTTAAATCGCACTTTTTCCCTTGTGTGTGAACGGGCCTATAATGAAAGAGTCCATCTACTTTCACTTCAAGGCATTTTTTTTTTTCAACCTCTCTACAATGAAAACCACTTGCCATGAGAAACAACATTGCTGCACAATGACACTTTACATGGATATATTAAACTATTTTGTGTGTGTGTGTGTGTTTGTTTTTTCTGTTGTTGTTGGGTTTTTTCAGGGGGAGGGGAAGGAATTTGGAACAATATCTGTGTATTATATCTGTCAAAGTCTGCATTTTGATCCTGTGGCAAATCATGTCACACACTTTTGCATAATACATCTCTAACTTTACTGTTATGTCTTCCTGACAGTAAACAAGATGTCACAAAAGGTGACAAGCATATTTTTTCCTTTCTTTGGGGGGGGGGGGGAGGGGGAGGGGGAAATTGTTTTATGAATATAGTGACATAGAAAAACAACACATTCCAACAGATGCTACTGCATATTTGTTTATAGAAAGAAATTACCTGGATCCTCTGGTAACCAAAATTTCTGGTCTGACAGGATTACTGGTCAAGACTATGCTTTTAATCATTGCATGTGGAAATATTTCATCAAAGATAGTGCTTGTCAAGTTTTACACATTTTCTTCTGTAATGATAACTGGCTTCAAGAGAAACATTTAAAGCTGTCAGCTTTTGAATGAAATAAACACTGTACACATAACATGAAATAAAATGTCACAGGCTTACCAAGACTATCCCAACAAAGTGTCATGACACTACTTTTATTGTGTTGACAGTTTCATCAGAATCTGTATAGGGAAAATTAGATGCTTCTGATAGCTTTATTGCCTTGATGTCAGGAAAGAAAAAGAAATAAAAAGAGATAGCACGTCTGAATGATAGAATGCAATGAAAACATGGTTGACTACCATAATACCAAAACTGCAAATAGAAAGAGCATGAAATTAATCCTCTTGTTCAGTTTTTGCTTTCTGCCCTGAATGGATTTGAGTGGGAGGGGAGTGATGAGTATAACAAACAGAGATGAGTAACCAGTGCACCTGTGAGTGGGAAGAACATAAATACACAAATAAAATCATGATCAATACCTATAGTTTATATGTAGGCAACAAGCCCTCCTACAATCCACATGAGCATGACTGTATCAATCTGGATCATTGTAATAGCATGTGCCCAATTCACCGGTGGTACATTCGAGAAAGTGAGTATGTATGTGTGTGTGTGTGTGGGGGTGGGGGGGGGGATAAGTTGGTGAAGACAGAATGTGAAAATGTGCTCCAAGGTTTTGAAAACTTCTTTTGATTTTCTCTTATGCATTTTTAGCACCTGTCACTACATTTGAAGTCTAAAAATGACATGTGTGCATGTGTGTTAAGTGTGGTGGGTGTGTGTGTGAGTGAGTAGATAATAGGCCTACACGGGGAAAATTACCTCTTGATTGCTCTTGACTTCTGTGAACACTGAATAACTTCCTGTAAATGAACTCCTTGATTTGTTCATACACTATTAAACTTATCATCAACCATACGCATCATATGAACAAGCATTATAGTTAAGGAACAATTTCAACTCTATCATCAATAATATTGCATAAGGTAACCACGAGAACACAGCTGAGGAGATCAGGGCAGGAGGCAAGGGGAAAACTTTCCTCCCTACAGTTCAAATGTACCCCTCCCCTCATACTCTTTCTCACAGGCACACATACACATAACACACACACACACTCTCTCTCTCTCCACACCATATCCTTTGCCATTCATGTCAAACCTCTTTGATTTCCTCTCATATCAGGACCTTCCAACATTCTTTTAAAAAAAAAAAAAATAAAAAGGAGAGGAAATTCCAGCTTTCCCCCTCCCTCAGGCAGACTGCTCCTATTACTGTCATTCTATCAATATCCTCACATTTCCTAGCAAAAATAACCTACAGCAGGTAAAACGGCCCAAGAATGATTAGAGGCAGAAATACTCTGTTTACGCCAGTCTGTCAAATGCCCATTCCATCTTCTGGGTCTGGATAGTCCCACCCCTTTTCCTCTCTCTCTCTCTCTCTCTATCTCTCCCTCTCTTTCTATGAAGCTATTATTATGTACCACCACAGTCTACTTGCCAGCTGACGAGCGTGGCATTAAATGAACTTCACATTGTGTGCACAAAGTTTGTAGATTTTTGTTTTTAAAGTTTCATAGACAAATCGATCACAGGACTACAAAGTTCACAATTATTACAGATTTGGCACTGAAATGCAAAAAAAAAAAAAGAAGGAGAAAAAAAAAAGAAGAAATGTATTTGTAAGCTAGCCTGCATTACTGTAATAGAGAGATCCTGATAAGTAATGGGATAACTGAGGTCAGACTGTAACTGACATTATGGACATTTTCAGATGACGATAATGCCCCATTCACACAGGGCATTTAGAGTGCTCCAAGAGCACTTATGAATGCCTCTGAACTCTATACGAACAGACAATCAGGCTCTGGAAAGCTTTAAAGGTCCAGTTTACCTTTGGGAGCAGTGATTTCAAAAATGTTCAAGATATCACATTTGATGCACATGTGTAGGTCTGTTGTATCATAAAACATCCTACCATATTTAATATTTGCAATAAAACCTAAAATATAAGGAGATATCAGAGTTTTTCTCAATAAACCGTAACTGTATACGGTTTAGTCTGTAAACATTTTTATTATAACTATTGTTCACATTTTGTGTATTGAACAACACGTAACATCGATTATACGGATTCAAATTTTGACAGTGGTTGTTTCTATCCCTAACTCACATTTTAGAACTATTTTAAAGCACTAATTCTGGGTTTTTGTTTCATCTGCAAATGGTAAATTATGCCTTTAAAGTTATACCCCACTCAAAGCATAACTGATTACAGATTTCAGAGTACTCCTGAAGCACTCTGAAATCTGTAATAATGGTGTAAATGGGGTGTAACCCTAACCTTAGCTCTTCCCACTGCAAAATTTGGCCTCCTCCTCATGGGGTTGAGCAATGCCCCGACCACACTTCATGAGCTCCGCTTCTTTCCTGGAGTAAGTTTGGCTCTTCATCTGTTCAAACTGGTACTTTCATTTTTATCACTACGTCTGGCTGGCGCGAATTCTAAAACCTGCAAAAATATCTTCACAATTTCATCTGCACATTCTGAATGGGTTGAATCGTCAGCTTCGTTAGTGAATCATGATCGTGCCTCTCTTGTACGAGTGTTTGTGTGTGCATGTGTCCGAGTTCCAAGTATTAATGTGATCGTGTGTGTGTGTGTGTGTGAACAGGAGTTTCTGTGCAGGCCTTGCAATTTGGTGGATCGGACAGCACATCAATTTTCATGCAGGGAAATGTTAAATTAAATTCTCTGGTTTTTCTGTAAATAGGACGAAAACATACAAATAGTAGCAATGACAAAGCGTGAATTCAACATCCCGTGAATATATTTTTTAATAAGCCACTTATCGTGAAATATTAATCATGCAAAACTCCTGAAGTGTTTTCAGTAGTGGAATTACCCTACCAACAGGCCCTACTTACTGTTAAAGTCATTTGAATTGAGTCATAAAAAAATGATGAGGGATTTTCAATGAAGTAGTATTTATGCTGACAAAACTAACACCCATGCACATAATACTGCAAGAACAAGGAAGTGACTGGGGTGGTGAGTAACAACTTGTGACAGAGAAAAAAAATAAAATAAAAACGCTTTGGAGAGAGGTGAATGGACTTGTCAAGGTCAATGACAATTCAGAAAGGCTAAACAGTGGGATGGATACAATGACTGCACACCCACATTCCCTTTTCAGTGGAGGAATAATTCGTGTGCAGTGTTCAGAATCACTGCATGAGAGGTGTGAAGGACTTTGTTTACATCACACCAAACCAACAGTTTGATGGAGCACAATAGATAATGGGATCTTGGTACGGTGGTATATCATGAGATTTTTGGTGGTCTATGTGATTCACAGCCATTCTTTTGAAATTAGCAAGCATGTGCATATTTGAAGAAAACAAACTAAATTATAGAAGTGAGACACGGTATACATCAAACAAGTTTTGGTGAGAACTGCAATTAACCATGAAGAACACAAATATAATCATGTGAGTCCCTCGTCTCTTTACATCATGATACCAGTGGCTATTTTCCTCTCTTTTTTTTTTCTTATTTGCATATGAAATACTCATACCCCAAGCCAATTGGTACACTCCCTTTCTTCTCAATTTAACTAAAAAACAAAACAAAAAACAAAAAAACAAAACAAAAAAAAAAACACCTTTCACACACAGAAAGACCATTCAAAGAAATGAGTGAATTAAGCAGAGTATAATCTACATTTATTTTGTGTTTACTGATTGATGCCCTGGGCATGGGCCTATAACAAGATTCACCATCAATCTCATTGAAGCTGTTCAGTTTCCCTTTTCTTTCTACTTTTTGGTATTAAGTAGCCACTGTAATAATTATAATACTATGGGAAATAATAAAAAGTACAATTACGATGTTACTGTTTTAATGATTATAATGATTGTCACTGTTATTATTGTTACTACCGGTATTATCATTTGGTTTACAATGTCAACCACAGAGCACAAATACATGGAAAAGCAAAGATAAAAGGTTGATTCATTTTGTCTGAATTATTTCAATCAAACAATATTTTGTAAAAGCGATGCAAATTCAGACTTGGTTTGAAAATCATTTTCACATTTTCTAGGAATATCTGGGAAAAATAGAAGCAAATGACAGTTAAAAATAAAAGTGAAATGTTTCAAATGTGTTTCAACAGCACACTACTTCCATGTGCACATCTAAAGGATTGGGATTCTGCAATGAATATTATAGACTCACACTATTTCCATATAGACTTTAGTGACAATATCATTAAAAATAGAAGCAAGAAAGTAATTGATTCATAAAATCAGGAAATGCATCATTCCTTTTTGTTGCTAACAAAATCAATGCACCTTTCACTATTAAGGGATGATCTGAAAATGGCAGATCTCAAGCTTGCATTCACAGACCACAGAGTGGGAAATGAGCATAACATCTGTACTAGTGTGCAATGTTATCATTTCGACTGCCCTCAAAATGAAATGCTAACAATAGCTGCATTTACACCTACTAACGCGACTTTTAAAATCGCGATATTTTGGTTCCACCGTTTACACTTGCGCAAAAGCATGGGAAGTTTGAGCTTCACGAAACATCGCGATTTTTTGGTCGGTAGTGCACATGTGTAATTTACCTCTCTTCAACACGGTAGACGAGTGGAAGCGCGGGCTATTCGTATTCACTGCAGTGCAATCTATTTTGCTCACAGCTAGCTAGCTGGTTGGAACGTTGAGCTAGGGCTTTTTATCAGTCCAATGCACACATAAATTTGTGTTTGTCCAGAGTGTAAACTTACAGTAAAACTATATAGCTTGCTATATTAGATCACATACGAAGCAGGTGTGTAAATCTTCAGCTTAGTATGGGAAAGTTGATGAAAGTAGCATTCAGGCGGATCATGAAATTTTGCTGACATGACGAAAGTGAGAAGTAAAAGGTTCATTTTTTTTAGGAATGGTATTTCGTTAGGCGACAGCAAGAACTCAACATCGTTTTACCGACACTTATATAATCGTTACGTAGCCCTGTATTCCACAAAATAAACGCATACCGAGAGCAGTATATGGGCACTCCCAAAATCAACGCATTTCTGGGAGAACATTATTTTGTTAAGTCGTTAGGGGTAATGATACGTGGTTGGAGAACTTCAGGTTTGTTACTAGTTTTCATAAACAATATAGTTTCATTAGGGAGGTGAGAGACCACGAGCCGAGGAGCAGCCGTTTACCTGTACAGCATGTACTGTGTACTCTGGCCAGCGGCCGACGTTCTACATGACCTGTGAGCAAGGAGCTTCTAAGCTCCTTGATGTGAGGGATCGGGAGCGCTTAAACTCCCGGTGCAATCGGATACCGAAAGTCACGTGATGAAAAATCACGATATTTCTGCAGCTTGGGTTTATACTCGCTAAATTTTGCCTCAAACATCACGCTCCGGCTGGCAATTTTTCCAGCGTTGTTTCGAGGACGTTTGGGTGTAGTTGCTTGGCAACTTGCACCCAAATGTCGCGA
The DNA here is from genome assembly GCF_964275005.1 of Diadema setosum. Lineage (NCBI taxonomy): Eukaryota > Metazoa > Echinodermata > Echinoidea > Diadematoida > Diadematidae > Diadema > Diadema setosum. Next base: position 9,870,517 of record NC_092685.1, on the reverse strand, counting down.
TTTTAGAAAAATCTTGATTTTTCCAAGCAAGTGTAAATGGCCCTTATAGGACAGACGTATATAGTAGTAATCAGTACTAGGCTCAAGAGCATTCAATTTGCTCTTATTTTCACTCCTTCCTGCTCTTTCCACATCTTTTTATTCACCACTCACTCCATGAGATCAATCATTCTGTAATGACTGTCCACTTTTTGTGGATACTATCAAGGAAGGATTAGCAAGATTTACTAGAAAGCTATGGAAGTAGAATAAAAAAGATAGGACTCATGGCACCCACTTGCTATCCCTCATAAACACTGTAACTTGCTCAGTTTGGCACAAATGCCCGCTCAGGAGTTGTTTTGATTGGCGTAATGCTGTGGGCAGGTATAAAACTTCAGCCAGTTAACTCTAGAAAGCAATTGCTAAATTCCCCTCTTGGGGCTCCACAGAGCATCATGAATTGCAAGAAAATATGAATGGAATACAAAGATATTCCCCTATTGAATAGTGACAAACACTCCCACACTGCTGGCGCCACTTGCTCAAGGAAACAGAGGATGTCGAATACTCACAATCCTGCACGTATCAAAAATGCTTTTTTTGTCAGCAAGTCGTTTATTTGAGTTCCAGTCTGCTGACTTCTACCAAAATAACGAACAGTTCAAAAGCTGCATCGTATCCATTGTCTCTGTCACTTCTAAAACTATAGGATTTTAATTTTTCTCTCTTTTTCCCATTCTGGGTGATAATAATCTGGTGATCATAATCTTCCCAGGAATGCAGGAAGATATCTAGCAAAAATGGTGATCAATATCGGTCTTGCATCAAACTTTGTTACTAAAATGATCATGTCCTTCAGAAAATAACTTTACTTTTACCACAGCAAACACAGTACATGTAAGAAGATAAAAGTTTAAGTAAATTATCATGTTCCTCAAGAATAGAAATAGTTAATGTATAGCCATCAAAATTGAGGAATTATGGCATAGTAATTAACTGATTTGGTTGTAAGTTTACTACAAATGAAATGAAGACAGGGACTGCCAGTATCACAAATTGTACTCCACCATTTTCAGTACGGAAATACCAGCTCCCTGGAGGGGGTTTCATGGAGGTCTTATGGTGGCAAACTCTGCATAAAATCACTGACAAATAACAAACAACATTAAAAAGTGACCAAATTCTGAGAGTCTGTGGTGTCCAATTCAAAAGGTTGAGGGGCGTTTACCTAGAACTTGCACAGTAAGAAATGATTCTTGTTTCCCACGCAACAGCCAGTTTATTGCCCAATTGCCCACAATACACATACACTATATGCATTTGATGTTTGCCTTAACTTCCAAATATATACTAATCTCAAAATATGCACTGCTGTCATCTACACGAGAGTGCAATAGACTCATAAAATGCTTTTGTATCACTCTTGACAATATTTCATTGCTTGGTGTAAATCCAAAACAAATTTGCAACACAATCCAAAGAATCATAAATAGCGGTAAGTACAGGCCTAAATGCAAATGGTCCAGTGGGCACGAAACCATAAACTGGCATGTATGAAAAGGGTATTAGTCAGCCTTATCATGGGTTTCATTGATAAATTTTTTTATTAGGTCAGTGCAAAAACATGTTTAGGCTGCTTGGTATATTGTTCAGTGAATCTATGCTCTTATTCTGTCTCTCACACACTATACACACACTTCTAAACCTTGTGTAGCAAGGCACAGAGACAGATTGAATGAGTGAGAGAATGAGAGGAGAGAGATAGAGAAAGAAAGAGAGAGAGATGCTTAAATATGGGTGATTGAAAGGAGGTTTCTGATTGGTCAAATCCTACACCATTCCAAAAGTGGATTCTAGACTGCAAACTTTATAGCATGTAACTATGAGTGGGAAATTAAAGAATCACTGCATGGGCCTAGATAGCACGTACTCTGAGTACCAACATCAAGCTGACTACCTGTGTACCTGTATGCACTAAAAACAGACAAGTCTGTGCATCGACAGTTTTAACAAAGGTGTGGCGGGAACTGATTTGCCTACCTAATGTAGGTAAAAATACATTTACTGAACCTTTAAAAAGTATAATAATGACTGTCCACGTGAAGACAGATTCGTAGTTGCACTATTTTTGTTTAATTTCAGTCAGTAGAGCAAAGATCAATGTAAATGGTTGCCCTTTCACCCCATTAGGAGCAGTGAGGCTGGCCCTAATCATTCCCAATTGGGCAGGTCAGCCGGCAACATTAAACAATGTTGAAGACTAATCCAAGTATACTCGAGCAGGTGTCTATGGGAAATGTAATTTACAGCAAAATCAACCCATCCTACATGGGCTAAAATGCACTCTGCTACCCCTAGTGATGGAAGACACCCTGAGCTATTGTTGAATATTCTTTGATACATGTAGTTTTCATGGCATGTACAGTCTTTTTTTTAATGACCTATATTGCTACAATGTCCCACGGAGTTGATTTTTTTTTTCTCCTGGGGAGATGAAATTTGTGCAAAGTTTCTATTTTGTAGCAAAAAAAGCTGCTGAAAACTGCTTATCCAATGAAGGTGAGCCAATGAAGTAAAATGGAGTCAAAAGGGGCCTGAGCTTTCAATCCTAGCAGAATCTTCGTCAGAGGCAAAATGACAAATAAGCAGGGAAAGCAATCACATATAAGGACTTCACACAACAAGAACAGACAGGGACAAAGAAAACAAAGGAGAGGGTGGGAAGTCATGGGCAAGGAGCCCAACAGGTTAAGGGAGGGATTTTCTATTTTGTCTGAATATCTGGTGTAAGATTTGTCCATCTTTGCTGATGTCTTGTCCTGTTTGAGCAATGAAATTAAAGAGTCTTGGAACTGTTGCCATGATTTTGCCTTATAAAAGCAGTTAATTAATAAATCCATGTCAAGATTAGATAGTGGAAACACTTTAAATTGTGATATATTTTGTAAAAGTGATGGTATAATTTTAAAGGGGAAATAGAGAGGGATGGTCATTTCTCTACCGATTCCAGAGGTTGGAGTGTTTTTCTTTGTGTTTGTTCAGCTCAAATGCATCTCCTAATGTTTTCCCCTTAGTACTCTCTTGAATATGCTAATAGGTAACTGAATGCAAGGGATTAGTGGTCTTATTTGAATCAGCACTCAGAGGTTGGAATGGGAGGCATTTAAGAGGATTTGCTAATGTTTGTTCTGAATAAGGGAAAAGGATAGACCGTGCCAGTCGTGCATTGTTTGGTTCCAATTCTCCAAATTTCTGTGGTGTCTTTCATTCTTTTCTATATTTGTATGATATCCCTCTTGATGTTATTTGATGATCTGATAAGTTTCATTTTCAGCTGTAGGTATGACCATTTTGTACTAGTTCATAAGTTTTGAAATAAGAGATATATGACCTTTTAAATGCACTTACCAGTTTGTCAGTATATAAACCTATAAAAGTGATACCTTCTTCTTCTAAGCAACTTTACATAGGATTTTGTTGACCTAAGATGGATTTACAATCAATCAATAATCAATCAATATCTTTATAGATAATTACATATACCATCTTATTCATTACCTTGATTTAAATTCACTTGACTTTGTTGCTGAGCAATGTTCTTTGTTTTTTATTGAATGCATTAAACCCTACATGCATGCAGTGAGATGGCAAAAGCCATCTTTCTTCAAAAACAACTATACTTTCAGAAATTCAGAGAATCAAATAATTTGTAAATGCCTTTAAAATATAACATTTTAAAATGTAACATTTAACATGTCAGTGCAAACCTTGTTAATGTAGTGAAAGGGTTCAGTGTTTTTGGAAGCTAAACTTTGATGTGATAATAGGATGGAGTAATTGTGTCGACGAATCACTTTCACTTTTGTTTGTGATAGAGAAAGGGACAGAGAGGGGGAGAGAGAGAGAGAGAAAGGAGAGGGCATATGCAGAGAGGAGGAATAAGGGAGAGAATATCTAGTCAGTAGTTGTGAACTACCAGATCCTGATTCCTGTTTTTCACTTATGTCAGGAATTCACAAAGGTTTTATTTATTACAGGTAATCCATGGACATTTAAAAAATTGTGGGGATGCTGGGGGTTTTATCTAGACTCTTACAGTATGGGCTTCAAATCACATAGTAGTTTTCTTTCGAGCATGACTATTCTGACATGTCTCTCTCATTCACTTCTGAGAATAAGATCGTGCTCATGGCCCTGAGAGTGAGAAGCTTACAATGTGCATTCTGCCTTAAGGCTTCACATCAATGGTAACCATCCTTTAGGGGGATCATGGATTTGAGGAGGAGACAGATTCCTTTGCTTATTCTGCAACCTTCAGATTACATCAAACTTAGGAGGGCCAATCACAATCTAGCACACATCTTAGGTAGACAATCAGCATTCAATCAGTGTGTGATAAAAATCAGCGAAGGTATACAAAACTATTGTCACTGCTCTTGCACTTACTTTCATTGAGACACTCTTGTTTACACAGACTGAAGACAAACAAGGCCTACTCTTTCTAGATTCTCTGTTCTTTATTGTTGGCTTTTTTCCCTTCTTGAGACCAACTTGAAAGGAAAACAAAAGTTCTCTCACCTTCCTCCAGACTGAGCCGTGCTTCCAAACACCTACAGTGAATTTGTCATGAATGGAGAAGGGTGGACTAACACATCTATGGGTGTGCTCTTTTTTTTTTTTTGGGGGGGGGGGGGGGAGGGGGAATCTGCTTGAGAGAAAAGATGTCCTCCCACTGAGGAGATAAGAGGGATTTACATATTGTTGAGCACAGTAGAAGGGAGATAGCTCCATCTTAAATCAGGAGGAGCATGAAGATACTAATACCATTCTCACCTGCTTGTCACTTTTCCTTGAGATTCGGAGTCAGAGGTTGAGTATGCAGCTTTGCTTGGCACTAGTCAACAATTCAGTAGCCATACTTGTGTCATCTCTCATCTTAATTCCTGACCATTCTAGGCTGTGTTTATACTTCCCCTTATCTGGTTAAAATCAGTGTTTTGATACGCGTTTAGTTCAAAACATGGTTGCGTCCTTTCTCACTTTGATATAAACATCGTTTCAAAACGCACAATATATGTGCGTTTACGATCGCCGTTTCTGACTAATCACGGTACATGGGGAGGCGTAAACGCAAGTCACATCCTATATGCATTTAAATGACATCATCTCCATTGCCTTTCCGGTTTAAGTGAAAATGCGCATGCCAGGCCAGCCGACATTTCCATTACTGTGCTGCGCAATGTACAATCTGCAGGTGTTGGGTGTAGAATCTTTCAATTCCCCTGTTGGTACATGATCATATTGTACGTACACAGAAACAATAATATGCATGAAGATCTCACTACAATACAATCGGATTTTGTCAACAATTTGTCAATGAAATGAATACTTGTATTTCCTAATATTGTTTACAGTCCATGCATGTGTATTAGTAAAATCATTGAAATGATTTTACCTGCTACTGAACGTGAACAATGCCCGCACTCAGGCCAGAACTTTTGAAAAATCATGCACCCCAATCTGACCTGCCTCTGTTGAGGTCACCAAAGCAATCGTAAACCTTCTTTCCAAGCTCGAAGAAAGTGAGCATAAAAAATGTTTCTGTGAACGGCGTTTTGAATCAGTGTTTCAAAAAACTGATTCTGTCTCCGCAAATTGAGCATAAACACACCCTAGTCCAATTTTGTCCAAAGGAAAATGTACCTCCAAGGAAGATATCAACATTGTGTTGAATATTAATTTAAAAAAAAAGAAGAAGAAGCAAGAGGTTAGACACATGTCAAGAAAGTTTTGACAAGCTGTATCATCATCTGTAGGCACCTCATATCTGTATTATTTTGCTCACATGAAACTAGCTCATTTTGTGCATGAAATGCTCCTGCTTTTGCAGTGTCTCAAATGGCTTAGTTTCCTCATGATTCCGCTCCAGATACAACAGGATCACACAATTTCTTTAAAAGAAAAGAAGTTGATTCTTCTAGACAAATTCATGCAAAAAGATGGAAGAGTCTTCTTCCCCCCCCCCCACAAAACAAGCACCATATCAAATAATGAACAGATATAAAAACAGCTATAACTGATTTGATACTTTTACTTACTTCAGATTTGATTTCACTGATATCTTCTTTACGATATTTTGATGACTTTTTCTCTAGGAATATTTCAGGAAACCACATACACAAGAAGTACTATAATGAATTCAAGTTTACAAAAATGTTAGCAGAAAGGACATTTGAATTGGCAGTATGAAATATAATTTATACTATGAACACTCTACTGTCAATACACCAAAATATCTGACATTTAGATGATTAATGGGGTGGGGTGGCTCTTTTTGTAGTATTGTTTGATATTCAGAATGTCAATACAGGCAAATTTAGAAAGATTTTGTTATTGCTATTTATCATATATTTGCATCTATGTTTATTTGAGAACTATATGGTATATTTGCTTCTCACTTGTACCAACCACTCTTAACCATAACAAAATCACCAGGCTTCTTAAACAATTTTTGGGAATAAACAGCGTATTTTCTTTATTCCTATTGAGCAGGCTTAATCTTATAGTTGCCCATGGAAGAACACTACACTCTTGTCTCAACCTCAAATAAATGTAATAATTATTCAAAATAAATAGAAATAGGATGCATTTCTTGGAAGTGATGCCCTGTAGGGCGTTTACCTGTGTGGGTGTTAAAAGAATTCAATATAATGCCTTATGAGAACAATAATTGTTATAAATGAGTAAGTTCTGTGTATAACCAATAGATATTTTGTAGCCTTGTTCAGGTATCAACTAATGGAGATGTCCTCTTTGCATTTTCCTTTTCATGGGCCGATTATTGACCCTAAAAATCTAGATAAAACCATGACAAGGTTGTTGATTGTGGCTAACCTCAGAGAGCTGCAGAGGTTATTGGTAATCTGGACTTGTAATCTTCCAAATATCACGGGCAAACAAGACATTCAGTAGTCAGTTGTGGTCCCCTGAGCCCACTGTGAGTGTACCAATGCACACAGAAGCAAGAAAAGCGATATTATAAACAGACACAAATGTTTGCTCTGTGTACTTTTGTGAGTTTCCTTGGAGTCAGTGCAGTGAGCACATTGTATAAGTCCACACGTGTTTTCAGAGTGGTCACATAGCTTGGGTCCTTGTACCATAACAGGAATTACACAGCATGCAGACACAATCTGGACCATTGAACAAGAATAATGAAAATGCATTCTCATTTGTAGTGAATAGCATTTTTCAGTAAATTTCTTCTTTTTTTTTTCCAGGAAAGAAAATATTTGTCTTATACATTAACTCCACTTTAAGCCAAACACTGAACAGCTTTCTAATGCTTTAAAAGGATTCTGACATGGTGTTAGCCACGTTAAAAGAAAAATAAAGAGGGAAAAATATGCCCTTCAAGAATTAGGTCATTGATTGGTCTGTAGAATTGTCAGGGATGGAGCTATAGCTCTAAATTTGACCAGAAAAAAGTATGCCCCCAAAAGGCTTAACATTACTTTGAAGTATTTAAGTAACACTTGGCTCTATATACAGTCAAATGACAGTAAATCTTAACCTTGAATAACTGTCAGTGAACTGTTCTCTGTGAAATTTCTGCGAAAACAAATGAGGATTGATTGGCCCATCAAGTGAGTGACAGGATTTGATTGATTTGCCTTTAAGAGCGAACGCTTTTTAGAGACATGTTTACTCCCGAGTTCTGTGGTATTGGGACAATAGCACTGGCAGAAATTAGAAATGGGTTAAGAGATCATAATGGCTATTAGTGGTCAGCTTTGGATAAGAAGGTCAAATTTGATGTATGCTCACTCATTGCAAGCCCATCTTTCATATTCACACTCTGTGTCTTTTTTATCTATTTCTTTCTCTTTTTCTATGTTTTCCTCACAAGCTGGAAAAAGTTACCCATACAATATTTAATTGTTCTCTCTCATTGATGGGTAGCCTTTTTCTCTGCTTACATATTTCATTTTTTATGAAGTATCATACATCACTCTTTAATGCTGCCTATTCAGGCATGTTCCTTGAAAGTTAATGCACCCTCCTTTACAGGGCTCACACGGGTAAATAATTCCCCATAGAGACGTGTGTTAAAATTCAAATTTCAAAAAATTCTGTAAAATAGCTGGGAGAAATGAGGTGTTTCATCTTCACTAACCTGAATAAGTGAGATATTACCTTTCATCCGTCAGATTGCCAGGGTGGGTTGTTCTGCTCTAATTCTGTCCAGGGGTCCGCAAAGCCAGACTACGAGTTCTTGTCACTCAAAAAATCACCTATTTTCCGTACACGTACCCAATGAAATATAGTCCCCTCAAATTCCATCAGAAAAGCTTTCATCTTCCAACCAAAATGCAGTTTGTAGAGGAATTCATACTCAATATCTACAGCTATTCAGTTTTTTGCCAAACTACATCATTGATTTTTGATTAATTTTTTTCTTCATTTATCTTGGTATCTTTGGTACAAATTTGTGAAGGGGTCTGGGACAGTCCATTTTATTTACAGGTGTGAGCCCTATAGTGGAGGTCATATTTCTTATTTGACTTTTAAACATCATAAATGTGTTTTTTATGATATTTGCCCCTACATCATATGAGAAATTACACTTTCAAGGATTATAAAGCTTCTCAAAGGGACACTTTTAGAAAATCATGCCCTTTAGGGTTTTTTTAAAATAAATCTTGCAGTTTTGATCAGTTCTTCATAAGATGAATACATAGATCCAGGCAGTTATCCTTGATTGTGGGTGTGTCATCATCATCTTATAGCCTACAAAGTACTTGATAAGACTTTGTTTTGTCAAACAGACTAACTTTATGTATTTTGAGCTGTTTCAGTGGTAGCCAAAACAAAGAAATACATTAAAATAACACAGTCATTCAAAGTTGTGTGATACTGATGACTGACTGCTATGTACTAAGATCTAGTGACAAGAACATAATATTAAGAAAAGAAATAGTAGCAAGGCAGAGTTGAGGAGGGGGGGGGTAGTAGAGGAGAGAGGTAGAGAGAGGGGGGTAGGGAGGGGAAGGGGAGGGAGGAAGAGATCTGACACAATACAAGATACACAATACAAGATTAACACAGTCATTCAAAGTTGTGTGATACTGATGACTGCTACTAAGATCTAGTACCACAAGAACATAATATTAAGAAAAGAAATTGTAGCAAGGAAGAGTGGGGGGGGGGGGGTAGAGGAGAGAGGTAAGGGAGGGGGGTAGGGAGCAGAAGGGGGAGGGAGGAAGAGATCTGACACAATACAAGATACACAATACAAGATTAACACAGTCATTCAAAGTTGTGTGATACTGATGACTGCTACTAAGATCTAGTACCACAAGAACATAATATTAAGAAAAGAAATTGTAGCAAGGAAGAGTGGGGGGGGGGGGGGGTAGAGGAGAGAGGTAGGGGAGGGGGGTAGGGAGCAGAAGGGGGAGGGAGGAAGAGATCTGACACAATACAAGATACACAATACAAGAAGTCATTCAAAGTTGTGTGATACTGATGACTGCTATTTACTAAGATCTAGTACCACAAGAACATAATAATAAGAAAAGAAATTGTAGCTAGATAGAGTTGGGGGGGGGGGGAGTAGAGGAGAGAGGTAGAGGGAGGGGGGGGGGGGGGGAGTAGGGAGGAGAAGGGGGAGGGAGGAAGAGAGATCTGACACAATACAAGATCAACATAAACCAGCAGAGCTTGTATGGGATGAATACTTCCAATAGACTTGCATGTATTGCGTGCATTCTCTATAGGGCTCACACGGGTAAATAATTCCCCATAGAGACGTGTGTTAAAATTCAAATTTCAAAAAATTCTGTAAAATAGCTGGGAGAAATGAGGTGTTTCATCTTCACTAACCTGAATAAGTGAGATATTACCTTTCATCCGTCAGATTGCCAGGGTGGGTTGTTCTGCTCTAATTCTGTCCAGGGGTCCGCAAAGCCAGACTACGAGTTCTTGTCACTCAAAAAATCACCTATTTTCCGTACACGTACCCAATGAAATATAGTCCCCTCAAATTCCATCAGAACAGCTTTCATCTTCCAACCAAAATGCAGTTTGTAGAGGAATTCATACTCAATATCTACAGCTATTCAGTTTTTTGCCAAACTACATCATTGATTTTTGATTAATTTTTTTCTTCATTTATCTTGGTATCTTTGGTACAAATTTGTGAAGGGGTCTGGGACAGTCCATTTTATTTACAGGTGTGAGCCCTATAGTGGAGGTCATATTTCTTATTTGACTTTTAAACATCATAAATGTGTTTTTTATGATATTTGCCCCTACATCATATGAGAAATTACACTTTCAAGGATTATAAAGCTTCTCAAAGGGACACTTTTAGAAAATCATGCCCTTTAGGGTTTTTTTAAAATAAATCTTGCAGTTTTGATCAGTTCTTCATAAGATGAATACATAGATCCAGGCAGTTATCCTTGATTGTGGGTGTGTCATCATCATCTTATAGCCTACAAAGTACTTGATAAGACTTTGTTTTGTCAAACAGACTAACTTTATGTATTTTGAGCTGTTTCAGTGGTAGCCAAAACAAAGAAATACATTAAAATAACACAGTCATTCAAAGTTGTGTGATACTGATGACTGACTGCTATGTACTAAGATCTAGTGACAAGAACATAATATTAAGAAAAGAAATAGTAGCAAGGCAGAGTTGAGGAGGGGGGGGGGGGGAGTAGAGGAGAGAGGTAGAGAGAGGGGGGTAGGGAGGGGAAGGGGAGGGAGGAAGAGATCTGACACAATACAAGATACACAATACAAGATTAACACAGTCATTCAAAGTTGTGTGATACTGATGACGGCTACTAAGATCTAGTACCACAAGAACATAATATTAAGAAAAGAAATTGTAGCAAGGAAGAGTGGGGGGGGGGGGGGTAGAGGAGAGAGGTAGGGGAGGGGGGTAGGGAGCAGAAGGGGGAGGGAGGAAGAGATCTGACACAATACAAGATACACAATACAAGATTAACACAGTCATTCAAAGTTGTGTGATACTGATGACTGCTACTAAGATCTAGTACCACAAGAACATAATATTAAGAAAAGAAATTGTAGCAAGGAAGAGTGGGGGGGGGGGGGTAGAGGAGAGAGGTAGGGGAGGGGGGTAGGGAGCAGAAGGGGGAGGGAGGAAGAGATCTGACACAATACAAGATACACAATACAAGAAGTCATTCAAAGTTGTGTGATACTGATGACTGCTATTTACTAAGATCTAGTACCACAAGAACATAATAATAAGAAAAGAAATTGTAGCTAGATAGAGTTGGGGGGGGGGGGGAGTAGAGGAGAGAGGTAGAGGGAGGGGGGGGGGGGGGAGTAGGGAGGAGAAGGGGGAGGGAGGAAGAGAGATCTGACACAATACAAGATCAACATAAACCAGCAGAGCTTGTATGGGATGAATACTTCCAATAGACTTGCATGTATTGCGTGCATTCTCTATAGGGCTCACACGGGTAAATAATTCCCCATAGAGACGTGTGTTAAAATTCAAATTTCAAAAAATTCTGTAAAATAGCTGGGAGAAATGAGGTGTTTCATCTTCACTAACCTGAATAAGTGAGATATTACCTTTCATCCGTCAGATTGCCAGGGTGGGTTGTTCTGCTCTAATTCTGTCCAGGGGTCCACAAAGCCAGACTACGAGTTCTTGTCACTCAAAAAATCACCTATTTTCCGTACACGTACCCAATGAAATATAGTCCCCTCAAATTCCATCAGAAAAGCTTTCATCTTCCAACCAAAATGCAGTTTGTAGAGGAATTCATACTAAATATCTACAGCTATTCAGTTTTTTGCCAAACTACATCATTGATTTTTGATTAATTTTTTTCTTCATTTATCTTGGTATCTTTGGTACGAATTTGTGAAGGGGTCTGGGACAGTCCATTTTATTTACAGGTGTGAGCCCTACAAGTTGAATTTTCTTAGCAATAAGTGGTAAACCTCTGCCTCTTTTAGCAGTCTTAATTCACTCATTCACTCTCTCATCCTCTATCTCTCCCTCTTTTTCTTTTCTACCCTCTTGCTCTCTCCCTCTCACACTCTGCCTACCGTCATTACTTTTTTTTCTCTCCTCAAGGCTCGGTCACACAGCCCAAAAGTCGCGTAATCGCATGAATCATGCATGAAATTTGGTTGTGATTGCTTGTCTATCGAGAATTTGACTGAGTTTTTGCTGATTTACGCGATGGAAATCACCGATGAATTGCACAAGAACTATGGAAAGATCACAGAAAAATCACTAACAAACCACACACTTTCAGCGCATAGGCACACAAAGGCCCCAAACAGGGTGAATATGGTAGTATGTGGTTATGCGTGACAAAAGGTCCATGGAAAACCACGCATAATCTGCGCATTATCACTAATAAACTGCATATGAATCGTGCATGATTCGTTTTTTTGGTGATTTTCAGTGATATGTAGGTGTTACAAGTGGGAAACATGCGTCATATCTCTGCTAATCGTCAGTGGAAAGTCATCAATGAACGTGGCAACATTTTTGCGAACGATCACTGATATTCCAAGCATATTTTGTGCATTGTCCGTGTAAGAACTACGCAAACTACGCAAAAATTACATAAAACAGCACAACACTGCGTAAACTCTTACGCGAAGCCAAGTTTTGAGCTGCCCAAAAGCGCCGATCCAGTGAACATCAGTGGACAACTACGAAGGTTCCATGTCAGACAAACTGATGAAATGCGCAAATCGCGCATGTATCGTGTAAGGTTCGAATTTCCTGTGTGATTCATGCGCCTATGCGACTTTTGGCCTGTGTGACCAGGGCCTTTATATTGGTTTTATGAAAGAGAGGATCTTCTTGTAGATCAAAATGCAAGTGTATGAACCCGATAGGGACGGGCTGATTTTGCTACAACACACATTTCCCATAGACGCCTGCCCCAGTTTACTTGGAACTTGTCCTCAATGGGTTAACACTGGAGAAATAATGAATTAGGAAACAAAACCATATCTACTGCTCTAGTCTTGAAACTGGCAGAAAAACAAAACAACTGTGAGTCTATTTGTCCTTAAAGTTGTTCTTAAGGTAATTAATTAACATGCCCTGCTCCATGTATTAGGGAAGGTAAAATCTCCAAACAGGTGCAAAATGTAAAGCAATGTAACCAGTACACACAATCATCTTTATTCTGTGCCCCTAAATGGGGAGAGTTACATGACCAAATTGATGTATATGTTCCTGAAGGTAGGTGACTAAGTGTTTACACTGGAAAAAAACAAACAAACAAACAAACAAGCTGACAATATACAAGCAGAGTGTAAAAATTGATCACTACTACCCATAGTCTATTCATGCAAAGCCACTGCAAGTATGTGCTATCACCTGAAGATGTGAACAAACTTTTTACAATTCTTCTGCAATAACTGTAAAATAGTGTCACCTAGAACTAGAAAGGTTTGAAGAGTGTAGATTACAATGTCTTGTACAATTGTAATATGACAGTCAGTAGACCAAACAGATAGCAGCAACCCAGTAATGAATTTCATTAAGTTGCCATTAGTCTATCAGTTGACCTCTTATGATGATTCTGCTACTATGTAATTACTGATACTATGCGGTCCCAAAATTTTGACTGTGATAATGATCACCACCACTACAATTGTATAATAGTGCTGCTATACTACAATGGCTACTTTATAACTGCTAAAGCTGCTCTTTAATCTGTTAAAGACGAGTCCAGAGTATACTCGGGCAGGTGTCTATGGGAAATGTGTGTTGTAGCCAAATCAGCCCGTCCACAACAGGTTAACAACTATCATTCCTAATACTACTCTCTACTTCTAATGAAATTTCTTGATCTCCAACTACTGCTATGTCTACTAGCACTACAATGAACATATATTTTCTTGCTACTGCACCCTTGCTGCTACTACATGAAATTGCCACTATCACTGGTGTAACTGTTTCTATAATTATTCAACAGTCACATTACCAATACTTTTCTACTAAATGATGACAATCCATTATCTGAAGAGCACTCTCTTCAGTTTCGTGTCACCGTTACGTAATGTATTGAAATAACTTCATGGGCATGGCTTTAGCTGCTGCCTAAATTTCAACAGAGGAGTAAAAATATGAATTTACCTCCCCAATATGCAAGAGAGAAGGGGGGGGGGGTGGGAGCAGTTATGTATATGAGGATAAGGAATAATGAGAAATGGCAACTGATCGACAGACTTAACAATTATTTCTTCGAAAATAGCCAATTCTGTAAGCAAAACATTAACTGCTGTAAGACAGAATGTTGTCTTTGTGATTTATCGTACAATTAATCTGTCAGTGGTGTAGACAGAAATATATTTAAAAATCCAGGAATTCCCTATCATTCATATTGATTGCTCCTGGTAATCTAATTTCATTGACATAATGTAATGTTACTGGCTCATCCTAAACACAGCAATAGAGGTAATTGTAAAATGTTCTGCAACACATACAGTATAAAGTGTTATGCATTTTCATTTTGATATCTTTACCAGAATCCAGAATATAGAAAAAAAAATGAAATACATAATATATGTCAAATACACACTAAAGTTTTCAATTACGTTGTCATATGACTCATGGGAACCATAATACAGCATAAAGGATCCATCTTGGAAGAGACCTCATCTTGACTGCAGTACTGATCAGTTGCACAAAGTCATGCAGCTCCAAGACAAGAAGAAGAAGAAAAAGAAGAAGAAGAAGAAACGGTTGGCATTCTCAGCAAGATGGCAACTCCAATGTCAGATGCCTCCAAAAAAGTGACAACTTTTTCACCCTTCAGTTGCCGGGATATCTTCAGTGGTTGTGGTGACTTCTCTGAGATGTCTTCTCAGTTGTGGAGACGAATCCACAATGTCTCCACAAGGTTGCAGAGATACTATCCTGGAGATAGTCTCCGGGATGTGGTCACAACTGATGTAGACATTGACGATACCAGCTTTAGACTAAATTGAACATGTTTGATTCTTTTGTGACTCCTCAGAGATGCAGCGAGTTTCCAGGAGATGTCAAAGAAACTCAAGTTGCCACTCAAGTTGCCACCAAGTCACCACCTTATCTCCAGGTCAATGAGATACCAACTTAAAAAATCCCTCTTCTACTGACGCAAAATATGTTTATTGTTATCAGAGACACCTCACACATATAGGTCACGGATAGTGATGACTAGAGATTCATTTACAAAAAATTACATTGACTTGGGGAAAGGGTTCATTGTTACCCAGAATGGCAGGTTCTATAAGATAAACTTAGTTATTTCATATAAGTAATCAACCCGTTGAGGACGGTTTGATTTTGCTACAACATGCATTTCCCATAGACGCTTGCCCGAGTATACTCGGGACTCGTCCTCAACGGGTTAAATCACAAGTATCAAATCAATCAAGCTCATTTCATGGTGACTAGATCATAATGTAGGCAGTCATATAAAAGGAGAGAATATTAACATACTACTCTGACACCACTAATTTTTATTTCCCATTCAAAAAAAAAAAAACAAAAACAGGAAGATGGAAAGACTTGAAAATAAGACATTATTCCCTTTTTAAGGTTACAGACTGTTATGACATAGGTGGTAGGTTGTTTCTCTCAGCTCTCCATAAAACAAGAGACAAAATAAATAAAAGAAACCCAGAGATTTATGGTCTCTTATCACAACAAAGATTAGCTATCCATCATTCTTTCTTTTCACCTTAGTGTCATTTGAAAGGGGAAAATCAGATCATGTGTCGGGACATGTTTTTCCTTTGGCCCCTGTTTTACCTCAGGCAAGGTGGTTTGACAGAAGAGAGACACACAAATGAATAAATCATGCAGCTAAAAATCTGTGATGCTCGAGTATGACTTTTGAAGATATCCATAAAGCATTCCTCTCCAGAGTTCATTCACTAAGTCTTGATTAACCCATTGAGGACGGTTTGATTTTGCTACAACATGCATTTCCCACAGACACCTGCCAGAGTATTGACCGATTCTGTGATGCGCTATGTGTATTTTTGGCATGGGCGCAGCCATAGTGGGTGTATCAGCCGACCCCCCCCCCCCCCTCCGCACTCCCCCACCAATCTCCCTACATTAGCACGCGCGCAGAATGAAAAACTGCTTTAGCCAATGGGCGTCTCGTACTGAGTGCGCGAATGCTTGCTAGTGCGCGAACCTTTGTTACAAGTGCGTGATAAACATGTTGCCCGGGGGTGGGGGAGAGCAGGGGGGGTCGGCTGATACACCCACTATGGCTGCGCCCTGTGCCGTAAAATGTCTGCTGCCCTCAACGAACCCGAATCGGTCAATACTTGTGACTCATCCTCAAAGGGTTAAGAGGCATTGATAAGGTATCGATGTGTAGAACTGGCATTAGGAATACACATGGAAGACTGGCATACCCTCTCATACAGGTCCCTAATCTGCCAATAATTTAACTGATTATTGTGATCAACATTCAAAGATTATAACTTCATTGAACCATGACTTCAGAATGTGTTAATCCCCACCCCCACTCCTAAGAAATACAGTTTTCATGAGATAATAAAAAATTACCTAGGCTAGAACAATGTTAGGTGCAATGAAATCAATTACAAAACAAACTCTTTACATATTATTTTCACGGCTTAACTGGAACCACAACCTGTTTTATATGGATATACAGTGTACTTTGGATAAAACATGTCCTTTTTGCAAGCTTACATGTAAAAAACTTGACAACTATATAATCAATGATTGCAGGATTTGTATTCCCGTGCCAAAATTGTCAATTTATAAGTACTGGTACATGACAAAGTCTAGATAGATTACGCTCATCACTCAGTCTAGATATTTGTTGTTGTTCAGTAGGATGTTTGTGGTCAGTGACAGCTATCATCAATGACAGCTTACACTGATGATAGGCAAATTAGCTCCTTACTCTGAGTTACGTTCACACTGTGCTAATCATCAAAGATAAGGTCTCATAGTTAGCTAACAGTGAGTTATACACGATGATGAAATCTGGAAGTGCAGTGTGCTGGATGCAATGATCTCCTTTTCATATACTAGTATAACTACATAGTAGGAAACACTCTGAGAGTGCAGACCTCCACCAAGCAGCTAATTTCCACTGCTTGATCTTGTTCTTCCATAGAGATCAGTAATTTCCACTCACATGCATGCTGAAAATCACCCAATTTCTCAATACAGAACTCTTTTGTTACATAGTAAGCTTCCAGCTACGCAGCGCTTTGCCTGACCAGAGACTGCACTTTAATGCGCATATGCAAACCTCAAATACATGTAGCTGCAACTCCCAAGTTCATTGACCCTATCTGCCACAAGATAAAAAAATTCTTCAAAAATCTCTTAAAAATTCTGGATAACGACCCCCAAAATTTTAATCATATGTTCTTTGTGTCATTACCGTATCAACTTTTAATGCAAGTTTCATTAAAACCCATTTACAACTTTTTGAGTCATTTTGCACACAGACAAACAAACCAATGCTGATGGAAACATAACCTCCTTCCTTGGCGGTGGTAATGAACAGCTGGTCAATCCTACCCAAGCTCTTTGTTAACTGCCTTTACATGAGCACACTAACTATGACATTCTGTGAGGGGATGCCCTCCTCGTTAATTTTCATGCATCCCATCCACAAGATTTCATGCAATCAGGAGTACTGCACTTCCTTTCAGCGAGCAAATGTTTCATTCACATGGTCCAAAACTTAGTTATAGGCCTGCATAACCCCTTTGCGTGCCACTCATCAAAGGTTAAAGGGGAAGGCTAGTAACTGATCAGTGGGAATCAGTGCAATGCTGGGGGATGATGTTTCCAATTCTTGTGGGATTCATTTTTATTTTAAGAGTACATTATATATATCTATTGTTGTGTGAAAATCATTTGCTTCAGAACGGTCTCATATTCAAGTGATGTGCAGTTTAATGCCCCGTCACTGACCAGGCATGCTAACCTGGAAACATTAAACTGCACATTACTTGAATATGAGACCATTCTGAAACAAATAATTTTCACACAACAATAGATATATAATGTACTCTTGAATGAATCCCATAAGGATTGGAACAACCATCTCCCAGCATTTCCACTGATTCCCACTGATCAGTTACTAGCCTTCCCCTTTAACTTAAAGTTAGAGCAACTCTGTGTTAACCTAACTACACAGAGATTTCCAGCAGAGCAGGCCCCAGGGATGAGACTTTTGTGGTGTTAGAGTTGGAAAATGCACTGTGGTGTTATAATTTCTGTTTACAGCATATTATGTGTATAATCGGCAACACTCCTGCTAGCATCACTTCGGTGTTGGGATCTTTTTCATCTTATTGGGCAAAGATGCTCTGTTCATAACAGGATAATGTGCATGTTAGTGAGTCAAAGTGAAACCAGCTAGTTTAGTTTTGCTTTCAGTAAACTATGCATGAATTACCTTCATGTCTGGTATATTTGTGCATGGATAGCTGCCTTCCTTGCTGCTCTGCATGTGGCTTATATCAAGAAAAACATCTATTTTCCTCATTTCCTTCGCACGGTAGTCATAAACTTCAAGTCATCTGGCATCACCTTCAGTGGATGATTCAAACTTTAAATGACCTTTTTCCCTATACACTTTACTATGTACAGCAAGGCATATCAAATACAAATTTAGACCATTTTAGGACAGGTTGGCATTTTAGTATACAAATTAACAAGTGTAGTATATCAGAAGTGTTTGTTGCCATGCCTACAACAATGACGTGTAGAAATATTGTAGGACATGGTTACAATCAATTAAAGCTGCTCTTGCATGTTTTTATCTCGTTAGGGTGAGTTTTGTTCTTTTTTTAGTTCCCTCCATTGAAATGAGACCTAGATGACCTTCGGATGCTATTCGATATCCAAAGCAGCTTTAAAAACGAAACATCAACAACAATGTAACTATGCATGGGCAAAAACATGACATACTGATCGAGAGTCGAGTACTACAGGATTGTCTAGTCTCCGTTGGCAGGGAAGTCCATAAAGCTGGCACGACAACAATACTCACAACAGAAACCTGAAACAATGTGACGAACAGGAAGTGCGGATCAATACGAACCAGGAAGCGAAGAAGAGGAATGGCCTGTTTGGACAGTTCGGTTACTTACGAGAATTTTGATATCGGTTTCTTCAACTTTTGTGTTTAAATAATCTGAAAACTGATGACTCATTGAAACACAGGCCCTAATATGAGCCTGAGCATCAGTAATTTTTCCACAGGCATGCAGACACTCTGTTCAACATTTTATTGTTTTGACCCCAAAATAAACTTTGGAAAACCAAATATCATCTGTTCCACATGGTACTGTTCTATATATTTCAGTGGTATTATTAAAAGGAAAAATGGAAAACATCAACAAAACCACACATTGAATTCAGTCAGTTTGTATCTTTTTGTGAAGTTGAAGGCATGAATTTGTGACAGGTTTGATAGTTTTTGAATTAATGTTCAATTAATGCGATACTGCATTGAAAATGTTGTGGTCCAGGCATAAAGTCTCTTACCCCGTTGAAGACTAATCCCAAGTATACTCAATAGGTGTCTTTGGGAAATGTGTGTTAAATAGCAAAATCATATTGTCCTCAACGGGTTAATTTCATGAGTAGTCAGTAAGGCTGTCATATGTCCGTCATATGTCAGATCCTATATACTGTAAACACAGAAATTTTTGGGTACATTAATTTTCGCATATTTCACACTACTTCTGGCTAGCGCGAATTCTAGCACATGAGAAAATATCTTCACAATTTTCTCTGCACACTGTGAATGGGTTGATAATTCCGCCGTTTGAATTCAACAACCTGCAAATATGTTTTTGAGCCACTCAGCGCAAAAAATTAATCACATGAAAATATCAACATTTACAGTAGCAGGGCCTTGGAACTTTAATATTTTAGTATGTGTGTGTGTGTGTGTGTGTTTGTAAGTCTGTCTGTCTGCGCTGGGGGGGGGGGCACTCAGGCTAGGTGGTGGAAGGGTATTTGTATAGTGCTTGTGTCTTCTCCATGGCTTTTAAGCCATCTGAATTTTTTTTTTCTATTCCTACTTTTTTTTTCTTTTGAAACTTTTATTTTTAACTTCTATTTCTTTTTAACCTTTGGAATTGGCATGGTCTAGCCCTGTAGTGAATTCAACTTGATTCATCTGGTAGACCTTTTCTTCGACTTGATTGATAGTCATTACCCTGTTGATGCCACCCTATGAGTCTATTCAGGGTGTGATAGTGCCGTAGGCTGTCAGTTCAAAACATCAAAGTCATTTATTTTCCTGAAGTTCATTCTGGTTATCCTTTTTTTTCCCTCCACTTTTGAACAAACTAAGGGTATTTCCCTCTATTGCCCTTAAAGTGAGAATGTAACTTTTAAAAGCAGGTCCCTCCCCCCATACAGAATATAACTCTTATTCAACAGTTGTTGTAGTAGGTGAAAGTGTATGTGAAATATGGTTTGAATGGATTGAAAAATAGTAAAGTTCATTTCAAACCCAAATTGCAAAATGAAGTAAACTAAAAATAGGAAAAAAAATAGGTTGTATGTTTGCTTGTTCGTATGACAATACTATATACTTGATGTTGCTTGTAGTACAGGGAAAATGTGTCCTTTTATTCTTGACTTCATGAGAGCTGGGCATATGCGGTATGAGACAGGGAGAATATATCAAAACTGAGCCATGGCCCACAGTCTAGGGCTGCAGTCCAGCCAGGGATAATATGGGTGTTCAGCTGACTGTAAAATGTCTGCCACTGGTCGAGTCATAGCTAGGCAGGTAACAGCAATATTTGGGGGTGAATTGTGAACTTTTTGCCTACAAATGTGAAATTTGGTACAGTTCTAGACCAAACTGTGACAAACATTTAAGGATAGGAGCCACCTCAAAAGGTTAGCTGGGGTGGCCCCCCCCCCTTTTTTTTAAGGCCACTACAGCTGCCCTTTGACCTTTTTCAGGTGGCTCATATTCATAAGATGTATTTCCAGTTTTTGGAAAATGATAAGCAGAACAAAGAAACACACTAAGCTTCCCAAATATTACTTTTGATCACTGTTGTTTTGTCTGCCTACAGGTGTGAAACCTACAGTAATCTTTCCCTCTACTAGTAGTTCAGATTTCATGACAATTCTTCATTATGAAACTAACATGCCATGTGCACTTCCGCACTTAGTTAAAACCAGGGCCTAGTTTATTACATTGATTTATTTATCATTGACTGCTACCTTCAGTGGTGAAACACTTTGATATTGAGTTTGATTACTACCATACCATGGGTTCTGATTACATGTTGATGCATCTTTAAATATGGCTATAAAAGAGATCCCACACAACAACGCCACTGCAAGTCAATAGGTCTGTGTGGGAGTACTAAAGGAATGAAAAAAGTGTATGTGTCTGCAAAGAATAATATGAGCAAAGATTACTGAGCATATAGTATATATCAAGCAGAGAGAGTTCATATGAGCTCAGCACCACGAAGCAATAATCATTTACTGACAAAAGTGTACGGAATATATCATTTGGATATTTTGTTTGCTCACGTCATTCCGTTATCAATCTGTATTCTTTCTTTTCTGAAAAAAAAAAAGAATATTGCAGACATCATTTCATGCAATACTACAGCAAGGCAGCTCTACTGCTATTATTCACTCAAGCAAGTAATTCATCACTCTGTTGCTCCCAAAGAATGTACTTTGCATTGGGTCGCAAATGTTTCTGGTTTCACACAGGGCAGACAAACAAATCTTGGCAAATACCCACCTCTGCATGAATGTTCATGGTACATTAGTTCACAATTCTCTTTTCCAATATTAATTAACAGCTAGTTCAGACTAGGTGAACATTATGATTATTTGTCTTCATTTTCTCTCTCTTTTTCCTTGTCTGTCTCTCTGTCTGGATCTGAGATTTTATTTTTAAATGGATGTAATCACTCAACACAAGTAAATTATGATTTCAATGAAGTTAGTTCAAAGATAGAATATAAAAGATTGATAGACTTAAAGTTTTGATTCAAGAAAATTGTCACCAAGGGTCACAGTCATGTCAAGGTCAAGTGCTATATTTTACACTAGTTGTATAATTATGTGATTTGAAAAAAACAACACCACAATTATTACACTGCGTACAAGAATGATATGGGCGGTGAGTTGGCTCAGTCGGTAGCGCGTCTGCCTCACGATCACGCGGCCCAGGTTCGAACCCAAGTCTGGACTGAGCAATGTTGTGTGTAAGCATACTGTCCCCTCTAGCAAGAGGCAAAACACTCTGTCCCTCAGATAGGACATAAAATGGAGGTCCCGTGTATGAGAGAGTCACAACTCATGCACGTTAAAGATCCCCCTTCATTTATTCATCGCAAGGAGCAGGGTGTTTAACCCGGAGAAGTGGTCCCACCTCACATCCAACTGGACCCCATGGAAGACCAGCCTAACCTAGATGAATATGGGCTATCCAGCCATCTTCTCAGATGGAAAATAAGTAAACAAACAAACAAACATGGTATGAATGAAGTGTTTCAGTTTTGGGCAAAATGTTGGAATGGACACTGGCAAAGGATATGTGACAAACACATTCTATCATATCTGTTATACCTATAATACTGGAGGAACAAAAGTACTAAATAATATATCACAAAACTTGTGCAAAAAATTGGTTATGTGTTCCCAATGAGTAGTCTGAGTTTAAATGGTCAACTCTGTATGTAATAATATGTCATATCCTTTCACATAAATCCCTACAGAATGTAATATACATAAATGTGAGCTATCAAACCAGAATCTTGGTTCCATATAACTGAAGTACTGCCAACCTTGTGTGAAACCGTGCGAGTTTGGCATCAGACACTGTGAGACAGTGAAACAACCTGAGGGGGGGGGGGGGGGAAGGTATATGCAAGGAGGTGTTTCCCTCAAACGGTAGGGAACTTTGACAAGTTTACATTTAAAATGGTGCAATCTGGTGTATACTTGAGTCATGATTTCAACATCATACATTTTTTTTGGTTATTTTCTTTTTTTCTTTTTTTTGGTTTTTTTGTTCAGCATGTGAATTGTTCATCAGAGTGAGACAGTTAGAATTAGCTGAATTGTGTGAGTCTCATGCTGCAGACTCGAGAATGGGCAGCCCTGTAAATGTTAGTAATATCTAGGCAGGTACAAAGTTAAGTTGCCACCACTAAATGTCAGCAGTGCAATTGTAAGTATTGCTTTGACATTTTGAACTAAAAATACGACAAAATCCAAATCAATGCATTTTCAATCTGAGTTCATGATTCACTACAATGCTAGGAAAGGTTTCACAGACAGGTCAAAGACAGAGGGGGGAAATGAGTGTGAAGAGAACATCTTGTGTGCTATCATCCAAAAGTTACTGCGGCAACCTGTGGTAGCTGACTCCGTGCCACCCAGTCACTCAGCAGGCCAGGGGGCTTAATCTATAGACTCTGGGCTGCCCAGTAAATAGGACATCGTATCTGCATCACAAAAGCTCTTCAAATAATAGTTTTAACACAGATGAAAAATACATAAAAACCTCAGCACAACTGAGCACAACAAATAGGTTGGAGAAATGAAAGAGGAAAAGAAAGAGAGTGAACATCAGAAAGAGAGAAGTGGGGAGACACTAGGGAAAGCAGGGAAAGAGAGAGAAAGATAGTTAAGAGGGGTTGGGAATGGGGTGAGACCAGACAACTCTAACTAACCATAATAACTTTGCACAGGGAATTAAAGAGAGCAAGAAATGGCACAGAAAAGGATGGAGTAAGGCGATGTAAACACGAAGAAAGAGAGAGAAAGAAATAAGAGAGAGAGGGAGAGAAAACACAGACAGACAAACAAATAGTTGTATGGAAAGCCTTGAGCACCAACCCCTTTTGTTATACAGTTGGCTAAGCACTTCCATAAATGGTGAATGCCACAGGTTGTTGCACCATTGCTATTACAACACTTTAGAGAGCAGGGGATTTTTTTTTTTCAAGCAGGGACTGTACTATCTACCTGCCACAATACCTGAATGCTCTAAAGGTGTAATGCAATCTTACATGAATAACATCTGTTTGCAATGAGAACGTGATCATCATCATCATCATCATCACCATCATCATCATCATCATCACCATCACCATCATCATCACCCTCATCATCACCATCATCATCACCATCATCATCATCATCAAGATAATCATCGCTTCACTTTGCAACTTAAAGACATCAAAATGGCATGGAACAAACTACAGCATGCTTTCAACTTGTATGGCTATGTAAAGTGTAAATGAATTTGCTATGAATTTGAACACACACACACACACACACACACACTAATGTCATCATGCTCAAATACAAGCACATACATGTGAAAGAATTTCGGGAAGTGCATGCAATTTCATACACTTGCCTGGTACAACCACAAAATTATTTTTTGTGTGTGTTTATGTGATGTGTTTAAACAATGTACATTCTGGGAATAAACCTGTTACTTCCTCAGCAAGGCTTCTATGTCTAACTCTTAATGTGACTAAATATTGTTTGTATTGACATTCCAATACCTGAAGGCAGCACCAGCTAGCCATGCAGTAAGAAATCACATCCTTCCACATGCATGGTATGGCTAAAAAACAAACAAAAGAGAAAAAAAAAACCCACCAAACAAACATACGACTTTTTGGTGCTTCTGTAAATATGGACACTATTTTGAGTTGTGTGAAAAATGAACTTGTGATCACATATTTGAATGGGCGCAGTATTGTTCATGTGAACGTTGATCATATGTTTATCCACAGCATTGTATGGTCGGCCACACTTGTCAGTGTCTTCACCTGCTGTCTCTGATTCGATGTATAACCAGACATTACATATCATAAGAATCATATCTCAAGACATGAGTGTCAAATTAACATATCCCTTGTCACTGTTGCCCCATTGCTTTTATACCACTGACAAAAGTATGTAATTCACCATGAATTCACTTCACTGTAAGTAAAATGATGACAATAAATACCGAATCTTTTTATCTGCACAGAATTCATTTTTTTTTTTGTAACACATATCTTTGTATCAGAAGCCTTCCATATACTGTACACACCATATATTTGATGGGTCTAATTTTCGCGAATCGGGACTTCCCGATTATTCACGATCGTGGAATTTAGTACTGAACAGAGAAATGTATAATATGTGCACGTCACATTCATATCAATTGGGATCACCATCAATATTTTCATGCGTCTTTAAATTTGCATATAGCACCTGAGGCACGAAATTTGCGAAAATAAAAACGTTGTGAAATCTTCAGCGTATACAGTAGCACTACGTGATGCAGATGTGACCTTTCCTATTCATCTCTACTGTGAAACTGTCAAGACATTTCAAGCTTGTTTCCCTTCTACACTTCTTCAAATAGTATCTGAACCGCTGCCAACACTTGCACATTAAAATCAGGTAGGTTTCATAGAGCAATCTGGAAGATACTTGATGTGCATACATCTCAATGAATATGAGAAAATAATCCCTGAATCAAACATAATATCTTCTTGTCAAGACAGAAGAGATGACAAAAATTTTTTGAGGGAGCCGTCTGCAGATTCACGGTGGGTCTTGCTTTCAGTGTTTGGAAAGTCTCACTGTTTACAAAATATTTTGTTACATATATAATCCAACAATTTATAATACAAAAAATAGATATTACAACATTCTTTGAGAATATCTCCTAAGTACAACTGTAAATATGTAGGTAAAGAGAAAACAAAATACAATGCACTGAATTTATTCCTTTTTGTGGTGATGTAAGGATTCCCAAACAACTGTAGAAGGAATTTCAACTCATTATCCTTCCGCAACCTCTTTGGATAAATACTTTCATGGCTTTCCCCCACTGCTACAACAATACTAAATAATACCAAGAGGTTCGGAATGATAGCTTGTCTTCAAAAGATAGCACCTAATGATGACTGGTCACAAGACTCCAGGCAGACAAAAGGCACACTGGAGCTTTTCATACACGCTTTATACACTATTCGGTGTTGATGCTGGGTGTATGTTTTTCTTTCTTTCCGTCATTTTCTCAGAATAACCCAATGCATCCGCCTGTGAAAGGATAACAGTACCGTGGCTGCTCATTCAGGCTGTTGACACATACAGAGGCATTCTTAAGTGGCTATTTTGATAACACACCAATTTTAACACCTCAATTCGAGGCCGTTGTTCTCGGAGGATGGCCAAAAGCACTGTCTCAAGATGAGAGAGAAAAAGGGGAACTCCAAAACAAGATATAAATGTAATTCTTGTAAGTGAAATAGAGAGCATAATATTATGTGCTTCCTGTTTCTCTCTGAAACTAACAAATTTGGGGGACATTTCTTTTCAAGCTTGTGCAGATTTTAATGAATTCAAAATGTTTCCTCTCACCCTTCTCCAACATGAGATTTGCAGTAAAATTCAGAGTTGCTAATGATGAGAAGATGATAATATCTGCAGCAATATCACCTTCCCCCAGAAATTGATGTTTTAACTCACTCACTACTCCAGCTGGCTAATAAAGCATGTAGCATCAAGTTATAGAGAGACAAGTCAAACATAAACTTCACAAATCACATGAAGTATAACAGAGAATCTCAATTCAATTCATTTCATTTCATTTTATTTCATTTCTTTATTTTACTGGCCATAAATCGAATGTAATCTGTGCAATTGATGGAGATGAGAAAGGAGATGCAGAGGGATAATTTAAAAAAAAGAGCACACAAATACACACATAAACAAACAAACACTCAAACATATGATACACATACATTCACAAACACACACCAACATAACATATCTCTCTAAAAAACAACAACAACAACAAACAAACAAACACAGACACACATCATGCACACACAAAAATCCCCACATAATACATACACACACACATATACATATATACATACAAAAAGTGTACAAACAAGCAAACAAACAAGCAGGTATGTCATAAAGCAGAGGTTACTGTACTCTGGGGGAAGATCTAAGACTTATTTCTAAATTTCCCAGAGAGGGCTATTGTGGATATCACAAGAAGGACTTTCTCTACAACGTGAATAAGAAAGGAACTAGAAAGTGGAAGAGAAATTCTATGCAAGGGTTACAATGGGATATAAGAATTTTATACTAATAAGGCAGACACATCTAGTTTTGTATCAAAAGTGCTTGATGATTTGTTTACACATAAGGTGACCCTGGAATGTCACCTCATTTTTGTCACACAATAACACTTTGTGGTAAGTAGTGTATAAGAATGTGTATATGCATATGGGTTATACAGTGTACTACATGTATTTGGTTTCTCCAAAATCACTATATGAGGAAGTAAATAGAGGGAATATGCATTGTATGGACAGAGTTCTGTTTTCATGAGTGGTTACCATTTTGTAAATACTCAGAATTATACATTGTAGGAATCTTTTAATTTATTTGCGTGTGTGTGTGTGTGTGTGTAAGGACCTTAAAACTTGTCACTTACGCTACATTTATATTATAAAGGAGATTGTTATCATGGCACAAAATGGTAACATAGTGTGCAGTGCACATACAAGTATGCTATTTTTGTCTTTCACTTTTGTCTATTGCTTACATTCCTATCACATTATCTTATTGAATAATCTAAAAATCAGTCATAAATGTTCACTCGAGATCTTGTGTCGAATTGATTTTATCAGTCACATCAAAGAGGCATAGGATGTATACTCTTTGTTGTTTATTTCTGTAAAAGTTGATTTGAATCAAGAACAAAAAGAAACCAGAAAAGTGAGCCCCATCACACCATTTCATGTTACACTCCGGGCAGTAAAGCATATTTCTCTCGAATGCATGTAAGCTGGAAACCGCAGGGAAGAAAACAAGTATTTGTCATCGAATTAGGAGAGAATTGCTATTCCCCCAGCCTCTTTCCTTTGAAGCCTTCCTGTATACCAAACAAGGATTAGCCAGAGTAATCCTTTCCACTGAGTGCATTTCGCAGACATTTCTTTTGAGGAGAGGATAGGATGGATCAGCAGGAACAGATTCAGAGAATTTCCACTGGGTGCATCCCCGTTTCTGCTCCAAATCCCAGGCCAAATAATCCGCCTAAACTTTCAATTCACTTGAATTTCTCCATCTACGCAGTTTTACATCCCCCTTTTTTCTGCTTTCTGCCCACTGATGGCATGCACTATAGACAAAGGAGTAGCTATGTTACAAAAGAAAGTCTACAAGGAGTTCAATCCTCAGTAGTCTCGGGTTTCATGCCACACGTTTCATTTTCGCGTGAAAAAACTGATCTCTTTGTGCTTTTCTTTTAAAATGCACACATCCAAAATGTGTTCATATCGCAATACTACAGGCTTTCTTTTTATTTTCAGATTTTGCGATTTTGACGAGGTACTACTCATCAGAAGCAGTTCAGAGACAAATTACAGATTACGCTCCCTGCATATACAATCTTATTCTACTCAGTAAAATGTGGAACTTATTACATCCATCATGTTTAGAGATAAGGCTTCCCGTGATCTATAATCTGGTTCTACTTAGTAAAATGTAGAACTTATTACATACAGCATACATAAAAGATTCTTACAGTATGATTGCTTTAAAGGCAGTCACAAGGTATTTCCCCCATCATAAGCCTGTTTATGCTGCAATCCTGGTATGTTCCCCCCCCCCGTGTTCTTTTCAGTTGATCATCTATAGCACATTCATGGGATAACATTCCTTATCAAAACATGTAGCAAGGTGAGAGGCACAGTGCTGAATACCAGTCCAAAAATAAAGGAAAGAAAAATTCTGGATGAACACACTAAAGCTTTCAATATGAAATATATACTGTGACGATGTATTGTTGTCCAAAGTGCATCGTAGGCGGTGGGCTCAATTATGTATTCACGATTCGTCTTCTTATTTGTTTTTCCCACTAATAGGCAGCACTGAATACAAAGTAACAGAACTTAACATTGCATCCCACATGAAAACCCACAAGAATTTACTCTATTCATTGAATGTGCTGTAAACCTGTTAAGGGACAAGTGCACCCAAATACATTGTGTAGATTGAGTGAATGCAGCAATATTGGTAGAACACATCAGTGAAAGTTCAAGGGAAATGGGAAAATCCACTCTAAAGTTAGACATTTTCATACAGCATCAGTGCCACCATTGCTGTATGAGAAGACTACAACAGTTTGTCAAATCACTGCAGGACAATGATATGAAGAAAATGTACACAGAATTCAACATTTTTTTGGTCATATTTCTCGCAAAAGCCTTGACTTCTTTCAGAAAGTAGAGGAACAATATTACCCTCAGGTTGTGCCAGTAACAAGTCCCAGGAAATGTGCACTTTACATAAAGAATGACATTTTGTGGAATTCTCTTTACTGTAAAATCAAAAACATTCGCAGCATGAAATTTTTGCAAGTTGGAGCCAACGGCCTTCTTTACAGCATGAAACCTGAAGAATTGCCACTTGCATTCAATGCACTGTGTAGATAAAACCTTTCGTGAGTTTCGCCTCCTTGTGAAATTCATGAGAGTTTTCAATAAGCATGAATTTCTTGTTTTATAGTATATGTGACCCGCTACAACAAAAAGGTCCTAAAGTCGCGCACGGTCGAAGCCGTGAAAATCGAGTTTGAAGTCAGAGCATTAAAATTCGTCAAAACTTACGATTTTCTGATTTTGATATATTATTGGAGTCTCACATGTCTTCTATCATCTGTCGAAATTTTGAAGCAAAATGATCAAAGGAAAGACCCAAAAATAGCGTGTTTCTGAGCCATGTTTTTTGGCGTTTCAACGAAGCAGAAACTGGTTCGAAAATTTGGATTGAGCGCCACAGATAAGTTCCGCCCCTAACAACGACCAGAGTGATCTCATTGGTCAGTTTGCTGCTTGCTGCTAACCGAAGCGTGAAGCTCGCACACTGCCCAGTCAACTGGTGCTCGCGGGCGGGGTGCGCTATGCTCAGCCGCTTCTCACATCCTGGTCACTGATTGGTTGGTGAGGAGACCGCCGACTCTGATGTGCTTGAATGAACTCTTCGGGGGTTGCTAGGGCGTACCTTCTATTGTCCAGAGGTGAAAGCTGACTGGCGTGTCCCTTGATCGCGATTGCGTCGAAAGGAAGACTTTTAGGGCGCTTTTCTCGAAACAGTGATTTTCCAGACGTCTCGACATACTCTCTTTTAAACATCGATATCTCCGCAGCCTATTATTTTGATAGAATGTGTTATATATCAATTTAAAGCAAAAAGATAAGGGAATTACATCATGCAATTTTCAAATAATCGACCTCGCCCGACTTTAGGATCATTTTGTTGTAGCGGGTCACATTTTTTATTTTTTATTGTTGTCCTGCAGTGATGCATCAAAAACTGTTACAATCTTCTCATCCAGCGATGGCAGCACTGCAAATGTAAAAATTCATTACTTTTGAATGGATTGTCCAATTTTCTTTGATCTTAAACTGATGTGTTCTGCTAATATTTCTGCTGTCACTCAATCCACATATACACTTGGGTGAACTTGT
Source organism: Diadema setosum (assembly GCF_964275005.1). Taxonomy (NCBI): domain Eukaryota; kingdom Metazoa; phylum Echinodermata; class Echinoidea; order Diadematoida; family Diadematidae; genus Diadema; species Diadema setosum. The sequence goes on along the minus strand of NC_092685.1, from coordinate 9,839,950 downwards.
CCTTTAAACGTTAAGGTATAGTCCCCATTACAAAAAGTCTACACGCGAACGGTGACAAACAGATGAGCTATGACGTAGATCCGTCATTTGCATACCACCTATCACAGTGCGTTGAGCGTTAAAGAATAATACATATTCATGATGCAATCATGCGCCGCAAATGCTACGTTGAGCTAATGTATTAATGAAATCTAAATGGTAATAAAGACGCGCGCACCTATTGTCACGTACGTCATGAATTTGCATATGTGCTAAGACACGATCACACGTTGACCTGATGCGACCTCGTAAGGCCAATGACATTTAGCCAATCAGCGTAGCGTATTCAAGTGAGAAGCACGCAATTGCTTTAGTGTATGAACATATTGGCGGGTTATTCACACGGGGCTAAACTGACATGGTTTATGAATATTGAAAAGGTACCGATGGAGAAGTTTCATGAAATTCCTCCAAACTCAGTATGAATACACGTTAGTATTTGCTGCAACTTACTAGGCAGGTGCAGTGTACAAATACAACAGGTATGGCAGTAAAATAACCCTCCCAAAATGGCCTTCAGGCTCACAGTTGGCACACCGCGCTGTAAATGGAAAATTGCATGTTGTCGTAGAGCTGATTGCGTTTGAGTAAGAAATGACACCTAATTTTCAACTTGAAAGGTACCGATGTAAAATTTTCACAAAACTCTACAAATGAGGTATGTAGAGCAAGCTTGAAATGTAGATTTTCATAAAAACCAGGTGCATTTAAGCAAAAAGACATATTCTGGGAGGTATGAGTTCGTAAAGTCGAGAGTCCGTGTAAATGTCCTATACCTGGTTGTGCGCTCTGCGCGGTGCATTTAAAAACGCTTGTTTCCTATGGAGGATGTCATCGCACTTTTTGTAATGCAAAGAGTTGACTGAGATCACTGAATAATCTCAGAATGTTTAAAAATTGCAGTAGAACAACAAAGTGGGGAGGTGGATCTATTGTATTCAACTTCATTTCAATGTAACTGCAGCTATTTTACATTTTATCACAGCTGTGGAGACTTCATAGCACAGTTTTGTTTTGTTTTGTTTTTTGTGAGAAAATTCTCCAGCATATGCAAGAGGCTTTTCAGTGAGATTTGATGGTTTGTTAGCTTTTTTTTTCAGCATATAAACAAGCTATTCCTAAAATCCATTTTCCTAATTTGCATGACAGTCCAGCGGTACATAGCTATGCACAATGAAAGACCCTCTGTCCAATACGATACCATGTTAAAGTAAATGTTCTTAGGGTGCTGAGGCCTGATGTCATCCATTACAAGTCTTTTTTTTCCAAAGCAGAATTTTGTTCTCAAGAGAGAATATAGAGCTGAATCTTAAAAGATATCCCTATTCACAAATGTTTTGCTACGACCCACACATTTACTTCAAAATTATATCATCGACTTTTGATCCATTAACATAACAGAAAATTACAAAAGAAATTTGTAATTTGAGAGACTGATTTACGTAACAACCAAAATATGACTGACCCTAATACAGATAGATAATTTTTCCCTTCTTTTTTTTTCTCCAAAAAACTTCTATTTTTGTGCCATTACTTTGGATGTAACCATGAACAGTATGACACAAATAGATCATATAGGCATTTCCTGTCTTGGTGATTTCCTTTCCTGAAAAGGGAAGCCGAGTGTTCATCATATTGACAGAGAGAGAGAGTAACGAGGAGAGAGAAAGAAAGTTACCTTTAGAAAGTTGGTTTACTGATAACTTCCTTTTCATGAGATATAAAAAGAAATTTCACCATAAACAACTCAGAGACATTATAATATAATGTCAACAATGAGTCAACTTAGGAAACCAATGCTTATATCAATGATGATAGATAGAAACACACACACACACAAACATACACACATACATACACCACCATCATCACCACCCCCCTCTCTCTGGTATCTTTTGTTTTCTTTTCCAAGTTGTGAAAACACTGATGTTAAAAGAAGATTTATCAAGAACAAGCCATTGAAACTTCATAAATAGAATCATTACACAAACATTCCTTTCCAGAAAAAAATAAGAATAAAAAATCCAGACTTGAACTTGTCAACGAGAACAGTTATGTTATAGACAGGATCTGATATGGGTCACTTAATGATGGTCATCTTTGAAACTGTGGAATTACTAGTGAAAACAGTACATTTAGATAGGCATGCTGTTATCAATATAAACACATCAGACCCTTTTATATGTCAATTTGTACTCTCATTTCTATGATCAAGGGGGCGATACATAGACTTGAGGTTATATTGAGACATGTTGGTCAGGTCAAGTTTTATATGCCCACAAAATTGGGGCACATTTGGACAAACCTTTTTTTATATTCCTGAGATAGAGAACAAGGGGAAATTGTGTGCCTGTGCATGTGGGTGTGTGTTGGTGTTATGAGTGTGGTAACTATATTTAGCAAGAGGAATTCAGAATGAACAAAGTCAACCTGAACATCACTTTTCAATTTAGTTTTGAAGATATCAACTTTGACTCTAATTTGCATATATCCAAGATGACCTCGTATCACTTACCAGTGTGATACAATGTGATTTGCCAGCTGATCACATTTTATAAACCTACAAAATTTTAGCATATCATCCTGATCAATTGTTTCTGAGATACAAAACAAAGGGAATATGTTTGGGTATCTGTGTGTGTGTTTGACATATAAAGATGGAAAAACAATAAACATCTTCTATCAAAATTGTTTTTATTGTCCAATTTAGTTTTTTTCAGTTATTGATTGTTGAATATCAATCATTCATTTTTTTTTCTCAAAATTTTCACTATGACATTGTCAAACTGAAAAATAGTGTATAGTAGCTAGAAAGACAATTGCCTCAGCTGTAACACACTGTAATTTGGGATAAAATCAAGCAGAAATTACTGACTGATAGGCTAATCAATATAATAATTATACAGCATGGTGTCTTATGTTACATTAAGAATAAGTAACTTTTGCACGTTTCAAACTAACAGGAAGAGAGTAGTATATAACTGTTCTCCAGGTGCTTTTACATTTTCATTCATATTATCTTTGCCAAAAGTAGATTCCACTTAATTTAAAAGCACAGGTAGAAATTTACACAAAGTCTCAGTCTTCACTTCCACACATGGTTTTTATTTAGATCAGAAATGTAGAGGAGCATGCACTATAAGTCCCTCACCTTTGCTCAGAGATTTGTGCGACCAGTAGGAAATTAGAAATTTGTATAATTTTCTAGACTGAGCGAGAGGAAATCACTTGTGGCCCTAACTATTAAATGAATGAATGGATTCTTTTTTTAAGAGCAAGTTTACAGATGAATGGCCAAGTATTGTCATTTGCAAATATTGTAACATTCACTCTTGCATCAGTTGTATTGTTCTCTCATATTTTGGGGACTGCAGCTATTTGCCCCTGTCTCTGAGCACCGTCAACACCTCGCACAAATTCATAGACACAGAACCGGTATCTCCTGTGAGAAACGCAAATACGGATCGCAATGAAGCGGATCAGAGAACAAATATATGTTTCCTCTTATCTGTCCCTATTTTTTCTCCCCCTCTTTCAGCTTGATTTGTTGCTGATCCATTACAACTGTATCCGTATTGACACATCTTGTTTTCCCTGAAAGTATGTGGGCTCATTCACCTCACAATAGGGGCCATTCCATGCATTTTGACCCATCAAGTTGTATGTGCACGTACCTGTGTTCGGACCATCAGCTTTAAATAGTTTCTTGATAGGCAGATTCATACACCATGTCCGCCTATTAAAGCAGGTGAAACATCATCATGCATCACAGACCTACAGGAAGAAAGCTGTACAGAAAAATAATCTACTGACAATTCTGAATCAAATTGAATCTAATATATCAATGGTATTGTCACATCATTTAGCAAAATGTTACCCCTATAAAATAAGAATGCCTTTTCTCCCTACCCAGATGCTTTTTCTATTTCAAAAGTCCAATTGACACGTTACAATTAGTTTTATACTGTGATTCAAAGCTTGATATTATTTGTCATTATTCACACATGGATGAAAAATAACGTGGCTACAAGGGAAGCCCTTTAAATCTCTGAAGCGCACATGTCTGAGCAATAACCAGAGCATGATTTCAGTCACTCTCACCTGGACTTATATAGAAGCGAGGGGAGTTGAACGATGGGGTATGTGATTCCATGTATCATTCACACTCACTATATGTCAGTCAAATAATCACAAGGGCTCCTACAAAAACTAGGATGGATCAAAATTTGCATTTCAATAGATGGTATTTTTTGTGCCCATACAAAAGAAGTATTGGTTTCTGCAGCACATTGCAAAAAACATTTTTTGTTTGTTTGTTTAGAGCCATGATGTTCGGTTGAGTGTGAACAGGCCTATGAATATACTAATATGTCCTTTTGACTCTTTTGCACACTTCATTCACACTACCAAATTTAGAGGACCTAGGAAATGTCAAGTTAATTTAAAAAGTTTGATCTAAACTCTGAAATGGATGAAAAAAGAGAGATGGTGTCAAGAATTATCAATTTCCAAAAATCATAAATATAAACATGTATCTACTATACATGTTGATGCGGGGCTGGATGAGGATGAGTAATCTAGGTAAATATCATACTTTTCATTCAAATGACGTGGCATGCTCATCTCAAATCCTTAGATTAAAAAAAAACCCAAAAACAGCAATCTTGGAGAGTGTGTGTCTGTGTGTGTCTTGGAGTTTTTTGTTGTTTTTTTTTAGACAAGTTTGCATATTTTACCACAAACACACAATCTAGTTTGCCAAGCAATGAGTGCCTCACAGTAAGTGCTTCAGCCATGTCACCGTAACTTTTTTAATTTTTTATTTTTGCCCACCGCAAACTTGGAGCTATCTGTCAAACATGGTACCCATGTAGGCCCTACTGTTTTCTGATCTTGTGCTTGAAACCCAAACATGCACCAGGGAAGAACCAATATTTGTCTGACTATGTATTCAGAATGAAAACCAAAATTTGCCCTGTACAAATTACCTTACTCTCGACACAATGTCCACTTACAGCAAATGAGGGCAAAATGTATATTGCCAATAAAAATAAAATGACATGATAAAAGTTTCTGTTGATAATAGGTAAACAGGATAAGGGGTTAGATCAGATATGAACAATGTTTGCTACCTTCCAAACTCAGAGATATATTTAATGACAACTTTCGTGTTCCTGGTCTTAGAAAAAAGGGGTTTAAATTCAATTAAACCATTGCTATAATAAAGCTTTTACTCAGAAACTGATAATAATATGAGACGGAGAGCACAACATTGTAAGACATCGCTAACATATTACCCCTGTTTGTTTAAAAGTAAGAAAACATCCCCAAACATCAAACTGTTGCAAAACACACTTCCCTCTCATAGTACACTGTATTCTGTGGTAGGCACTACACTGACCTTAACCATTTTGTAAAAATTCTAATCAGGTAATTAGCAATCCTCTATCCTCACAATGAGTTTGGTGATCTTGAGTTCTAGAATTACCTGATAAGAGTTACGTTTGTGAGTTTTATCTTGACTTATACGCACTGTCTTCAGAACAACTTACCCTAAATCGTATCAGTCAAATTACCCTGTCATACTCTGAATACAATCACGTTTGATGTTAGTGAGAACATTTTCTTCTGCAAATTGGTTTACTGGAATTTGACAAATACTTTTCTCTTTCCCTGTCCTGACCCTCTTTTTTATAATCAGTGAATTGACTCACCTTGTGTGCAGCAAATATGATATATGAACAGCAAAGAGACCCAACCTCTAATCTGTGATCTTACCGCTGACTCAGTTTTCCCTTCATTCTGACTAGTAGATTGCCCCATCACACTACAACTTTTAATTGTATCTAAGTTGGAAGTTATTCAGATAATGTGCTTTACATTATCATGTAAACAACAACAACAATGATAGAAGAAAGAAAAGTCTTCCCCCTCACCCAGTCAGTATGTAAATGGTTAACCCTTTCTATGCCAGGGATATCAAACTGTGTGTACAACACTATGGGCCTTTCTATGCCAATCAAGACTCAAAGGCCCGAATTCCTGAAGGTGGTACAAATGAAACCATGGTTTAAACCATGGACAAAAACCATGGAGTGCCAAGTGTCGCACGGAATATTTCGTTATGAAATTGGTCATTTCGTCGACAAAATGACCGTTTCATTAACGAAATTATCATTTCGTGGACGAAATGTTCATTTAGTTACAAAATATTGTCATTTCGTTACAAAATAATCATTTCATTGACGAAATGTGGCACCATGCAGAAGAAGTTACACTGAAGACCTTTTTCTTTTTTTTTCTTGCTTGTTAGCGGATGAAACCCCAGAAGTGGAACCAGAAGTCTGAAGTGACCCCCCACTTTTGAAAATGTGGCACTGGTCATGTCATTAACAATGGCAGAGGTGTAACTATGGACATTTCTTCAGATGTGGAAATGAAACAGCTAGTGGGAAAATTGAGGGGAAGTTTTGAATTATCGCGATCTGCTGATATCGAACAGGAAGATAAAGTGGGAATTTCAACATCCCCCCTGAATTTCTCTCAGCAACTACACTATTCAGGGTTCCATTCATCCTGGAGTGCCAGTTTGTAACCTAACAGAGATTTAACCTGTCAAGTCCCAGAACACACATTTCTGTAGAATCGCTGCTTTATCTTTCAGCATGAATGCTACTATTAATCATAAGTGCTTTGTCATGGTTGAGTAAAAGCTCTCGTCTTCTATGACAATGTCTATTTCGACTGCAGAATTATACAAAACCTCTTAACCACTGAATTTAGAACTATCTCCAAGGTGGCAACACATCTTAGAATATAGGGATTGTGTTTGTCACAAATTGACAATTTGTGCAAGGATTTTTTCTGTTTTTACATATCTAATCTATTTGGCCAGTTCTATCCAATCTTTCTACAAAATAGGGCACACATTGTGATTCAGAGTTGTCAATATTATTAGGGCAAGATTATACTACCTGCACCAAAATTATCTGAGGAATTGAGTTAAATCTGTGTATTTGCTGCTAGATCTACAAGACGACAATCTTATGAAATGTCTCATCTTGAAGATTTAAGAAAATGGGATACAAGATATGATTATAGATATATACAGAGAGTGAAGTTAATCAATGCTGTTCAAGATTACACAAAAGACTACGGAAATTTACTCTACATAAATAATTACATTTAGGTGTGTGTAAGTTTAAGATAAACCAATTATCTATGCTGACCTGATTGATAACAAGATTAATCAGATGGAGATTCATCATGATTCACCCTCTGTCTCACCAACAACCCCACCCAATTGAAAAACATTTAGAAAACTCTGGAATTTTGTGTGTGTGCATGTGTGATCATTGAAATTTAACATGAGATCGTGTGAGTCAGAATAGGGGATGTGTACATTTCCATCCCACTGCTGTTGTAAGTTTGAGCATACTGTATTTTCTTACGTCTATTATCATAATTTTTTTTTCTCATCTTCATTTTCTTACTCACATTGATGTACTACTGAGAGGAACTGTTTCCTTTCTTCTTCCTTTTTTCCTTCTAGATACTAAACTAGATACTAAATGATCTTCTTCTTAGGTTGCTTATATCATATCAGGACAATGGCTTGTTTACCTTTCCCCTCCCTGTGTAAATACCGGTTAGCAATAGAGTTAGAGTAAAGACTAGGGTTGGGGTTAGGTTTAGGGTTAGGGTTAGACTTTAGTTTAGAGTTAGGGTTTATGACTGGGTTCAGGATTAGGATTAGGGTTAGGGTCAGGGGAAGGGTCTGGGGTAATTGTCCTAGAAATTTGGTATACCGAAAGAAATGACTGTTTTTGTAAATTTTTCAGGTTCAAAATTCTTAAAGTGGCCAACGACAGATTGCAAAATCAAATCTTGTTTTACAGCCAAGGACGGCCTCTGCCTGTCAGCAATCAAATGACATCAGAGACATTTTGGGTTCCAGAGTGAACTATTCCAGGGGAATTTCCTGGAAAATTCCAGTAGGACTATACTATACCCTATTTCCTGCCTGTGAGAGTGGGTAAGTGCATACAAGCTATAACTGTCTGCTGTCGACTGCTGCTGCGTGGCACACAGCTTTGAGAGTGATTCAGTGCTGGACTATAAGCAATTCTGACTTAGCACATTGCTTCGAGTGACACAACAGCCCACACATTCTGATTGAAATGAAGTGAACTGCATGCTATGCACTGTATCTGCCCACGATCCGAAACGCTACACAATATGTGCTTGCACCGACTGTACAATAATACCATGAAAAAAAAAAAGGAATGAGGGAAAAAAGACGTAGCAAGCCTCACCCTATCATATGATGGCATGATAGTATGAGAAAAAAGAGAGAAAGAAAAAGAAAAAGCACTGAGAAAAAAAAAATGCTTTGTTTACTGAGCGTCATGCTAAAGTATGACTGGATCACTTCAGCGGTGTCTTTTTATCTGGTGCAAGTAGCATTTATTCCAGTTGTTGGCAAGGTCTGACTTCGAAGCTATATGACCCGTCTTTGTTATTACTCTGCATCAGCAAACAAGAGGAAACTCCCCCTAAGTACAGACTCCATTCAAGGCTTCAGCTCATTTTTTTTTTTCGTTTCTGACCATTCCAACATGGAAAACTGAAGAACCTGAAGTGTACACAAAAGCTGTATTACATCCACTTGTATTTAAAATGCCCAGATAACCAAGCATACCCCAAATGCCCCAAAGTCTTCTCAAGATTCTTGCTCTTGTAGGTGACTGATATCTTTGGGAGCACTGCCCTGAAATGAACATGGCTCAGGCCATTGATGAAAAGGTGCAAAGTTCAAATCCTAACCAACACCTATATCCTGGGACAAGGTCCCAAGTTCAAATCCAACCACCACCCATATCCTTGGACAATTTTTTCCAAACCTACATTGAGCTTTGTGACCAAGGTGTTTATTCAAATCAAAAGCTGGAAATACTTTGGTAGTACTAATGGCAAAGCCCTCTGGAAGAGCAGGGCTGACAGCGGTCAAAGCTGCCCATGGTTTGTGGTGACTCGGTTCACCTCATAACTTATTATTTTCTCTGTTCTAATTCCTTTTTTTATTATTGCTATCATCATTTCACTTCTGCCTTTCAGGTTGGCTATTTTGCAGGAAAGAATTATTCTGAAAATTAAGAACTGTCTAGCAAACTAACAGCAACAACATTCTCACAGCACATAATCACTGCACATGGCATCTGTTGTTAATGTCACGAGAAAAAAAAACAGCAGTCATTCTCAACCATAGCCCCCTTAGCATTATGGGGGGGGGGGGGGGGAAGGGGGGTGCTGGTTCTTTCATCTCCCCAAATTTTCTGATATATATACCAAAGCACCTGATAGTAAGCTACTGAATTCACCATTTCTACCCTTTCACATTTCAAACTCTCTGAATTCAAGTGTACGCACATTATTTACAGCTGTTGCTGTGGCAGGCAAGCCATTGGTGAGCTCTCTGATTGTTGGGAATAATCTTCATACTAATGATGACTTTTAAAGCAGTGAAGGTAAACACAACATCCCATCTATTCCCTCACTCGCCTTTTCTCAATAAATAGTATCCAAACTTCACTATCTAAAGAGTGATCTGCAGAATAGTAAGGAGAAACTCATGATATAAATCCAGAATGTACAGTAACAATCACCTAGTCATTGCTAAATTCCTGAACCACAACCCAACGTCACACCTTCCTGTGATACTAGTCCAATTTTCTCCTTGATTTGTATATGACTTAATGCAAACTGCACAGAAATAGAAACATAAGAGACTCGGAAGTCACTATGGAGGCGTAACAATCAGGCCTGGACTTTCTCTATAGTGACAAATTGCCAATTTCTCTGAGTTATGGCTTCTATCACCGCTTTTTCCTGCATAGCAATTTTCCCCCCCTTCTCATCGGTATGGGGCTTTAAGTACTGAAATGGTGATTCCAATGAAAAACAACTACAGCAACATGTTACACTTTTATTTTCCATTAGGAAAACAGTTTTTCCACGTATGTGTGGAAGTAAAATGGTTGGTGAAATTCCAAAAAAGTATGTGCAGTGTCACAAATTCAAAGTAGGGGTCATTTTTTACTTGACAGACTGGATAAACTACATTTAAGAAAGAAAGATTAGTAGAAGAATATTGTTCTATCTGTTTCCTTTTTCTTTTTTTAAAATAACCCACTGCTGATTGAAAATTAGCTTGTCATGTATAAAAGGCAATTTTTTAATTTCATATGGAATGAGATAAAGCAACACACTTGGAAAAACAAATCACACAATTGCTTCTGCACACAACATAGTAGGCCTACATTTTCAGAGACTCCAACTCTCCCGCTTTTGACGGGAGATCTCTCGCCGAAAGGCCATATTTGCAAAATCTCCCGTTCTCCCACTTGAGATTTAATTTCTCCCGCCCTGGCTCTGTGTCTCCCGCTTGAAAGGATTTCTTACTTACTGTCATCATATGTTAAAAAATAAGCCTTAGATAGCACGAGAGAGCATCTAGAACCCTAGAGCTTCCACTTTAGAACCCCGGCTGCAAGGAACTTCGCGCTTTGCGCTCGTGATGTGCTCTAGCAAAGTTGGAATCTCTTGTTTGCTAGGGGTTTCAGGCAGGAGAATCTCCCGATCAGAAGGTACATGGGGTTGGAGTCTCTGCATTTTCTATAAGCTCAAGTGATTGATATACCTCCTAGGCATTTAAAATGTAGTCAACCTTTAAAAAAAAAAAAAATCAACAGCCAATACCCGAAAATGGTAATCTCTTAATCAAAACACTTACCGAACCACAGATATACTGTAAAACATGATATTTTTGTGGCATGAAATTTTCATGAATGGGAGCCGACGGCCTTATTCGCAGCATGAAATTTTTGCTAGTTACCTCTAACATTCAATGCATATAGTGTAGACAAGATCTTGAGTGTACATTTTAATTTCGCAAAACTTGGCTCTTGCAAAATTCGCAAAATTAAAATGCATGTGAACTTTCCTCGTTTAACACTAGATATTATTATGTTAGCTGAGAACAACCTACGAAGCCTGGAGCAGAGACTAGCATCCCCATCCTATCAGTCAGACAGATAGATCAAACAACACACACACTCATCAAACATTTGATATTGATATGAAGTGCACATTGTTATTTATCAGAACTTTAGACCCAAGCCCATACATTTACAACAGCCAATCAGAATCATGCTACTTCCTACCATGGACCTCCATGTTCCTACATACGAGTAGCGTGACTGGAATTTGCCACAGGGGGTGTACACTATTGTGACATCACAGTTTGTTTGTTTTTTCCTCTCCCTCTCTTTCCCTCTCTCTCCCTTATCATGATTTGGAAGCAAAAACATACCAATAATTGTTCAATATCATTTTACTGCAAGAGTGAGGGTTGAAGTTCACATGCTTGATAATAAGAGATCCTCAAATGGACAGGTATTTGTGAAGTTTCAACAATTTTGAGGATCCCTGGTCATATGCACAAACTCTTCTTCCACATGAGACACTCAGAATTCAAATATCTCTTATTACTTACAACTCACAGACTGCATGGTAGTCAATATGGATCCAGATATATTTGAGGCTAATTTGAGACTGACAGGATGCTTCCCCCCCCCCCCAAAAAAAAAGAAATAAAAAAAAATAAGAATACAACTAGACTCGGAATTTGTCAACACTGACAAATTAGGTGATCCGATCTATTGGGAAATCAATGATTTGAGTCCTGATCCCAATAGGCATGACCATACAGGTTTCATCTGTGTTGAGGGAACATTGGCCATGTGATGTTTGGAGTTTCATTTAGAAAAGGGAGTCAGACCTGCCATCTTTGGTACCGAATTCCGTATGCACTAACGAAGATACAGAATGATGTATATTTGACCTTTGACCCCATTTTGCACACCAAAGATGGCATCTGAGCAAAAAGTAGTTTTTTGTGAAATGATTCTTGTAAAATGGTCTTTGCGTGTGCAAAATATTGGAAAGATAGGACAAGTATTCACCAAGATACAGGACGAAACATTTATGACCTTTGACCCTAATTTACATACCCAAGATGGTGTCCGATCAAGTAGTTGTTATTTTATGAAATAATGTACGTGACATGAACTAAACATATGCAAAATATGGGGGTGATAGAGGCTGTTTTTCTTGAGTTATTGCAAAGAAGGTTGCAGAAAGAAAGAAATATCTCAATACATCGAAGATAAGCTTTAATTTCAACCAAGTTTTTTCTAGCATGATCCAGACATCGTATGAAAAAACCAAAGGCACATTTCTGATAGTCTCAGCTACAACATATTAAAATCTGGGAGAAATTCACCGAAGGGTAAGTGAGCTAGTGCTCGATTAAGACAATCATGTCAACTTTTACATCTAGAAAAATTCCCTCCCATAGAGATAACACGTCATAACGAAGATACAGAAAAAAGTACATATGACCTTTGACCCTACTTTGCACAGACAAGATGGCATCTGAGCAAAAAGTGGCTATTTTGTGAAATGATCCTTGTAAAATGGTCTTTACGTGTGCAAAATATGGGAAAGATAGGACATGTATTTACTAAGATACAGGATGAAATATTAATGACCTTTGACCCTAATTTACATACCCAACATGGTGTCCGATCAAGTAGTTGTTATTTTATGAAAAAATGTACGTAACATGAACTAAACATGTGCAAAATATGGGGGCGAAAGGGACTGTCGTTCTTGAGTTATTGCAAAGAAAGTTGCAGAAAGGAAGAAATATCTCAATACATCGAAGATAAGCTTTAATTTCAACCATTTTTTTTTGACATGATGCCGACGTTGTATGAAAAAATAAAGGGCACACTAACGATAGCCCAAAGTCTCAGCTACAACATATTAAAAGTTGGGAGAAATTCACCGAAGCATAAGTGAGATAGTGCTCGAGAAAGATAGTCATGTCAATTTTCATTTCCAGAAAAACTGCACTCCCATAGAGATAACACGTAAACTGGTCAAATTTGACAAAATTACTTTCAATCCATTTTTACGAGGTGATGCCGTCATCCAATCAAAATGCTGTTATTATATTAATGAAAGAGCATTTAATAAGCTACAACATACTGAAATTTGTGTGAAAATCGGCAAAGGATAAATGAAATACGCTCGAGTGAACTTGAAATTTGATGACGTCATTTTGAAAATTTACTTTTTTTACTTTATTAAGAAATTTGATATCTTTTCATCATTTTTTCAGCTTCGCCAACCCATGAAATGGCATGTACAACTCATCAGCTTTCAGACTATGTAAAGAAAACGGGGGGTCACCGTCCATCCTGACGAGTAAAATCGGATTTAAAATTGGCGGTTTTTTGGCATAGTTGCACTGTATATCGCCATTGACGCGCGCGCGGAATTTCAAATTTGACGGGCCCGTATGACGTCATATTGAGTCGGATTGACTTGAAACTTGGTAGAAATATTCCTTGACTTTTCAGGTATCCGATCAAAGTGAAAAAACGAGAAATTTCTATTGCATATGAGCTGTGCGTGCGTATATGCGCGCGCGCGTACGCGTCCGTCCAATTTTTTCAATTTTTCAAAAAATGCTCCAAATGGTCTGAAACGTGTGCAAAAAAAATTTGAGCTCGATTTGAGCATACAAATATTTCAACGCGCGCGTACGCGCACTTTTTAATAATAAATGTGAATTTTGATAATATGCGTAGAATGCGCTTGACTTGAAATATACGTGACGTAAATTTCATTGAAAAATTCCTTTCCATTAATGAGATATGCATGAAAATGTGTTTTCATATAATGACGTCATAGTGACGTCACCGCTGACTGATCACTATGATTTTACAAAATTTGTCGACTTTGGGACATGATACATGTATGGTATAATTTTGAAATTGATAGGAGGAACGCTTTCTGAGCTAATCGAAACACAACTTTTGAGGAGAAATAAAGAAGAAGAAGAAGAAGAACCAAAGAATCCGTACAGATACAGAAGGTGATCCGAGAGGATACTCGGATCACCTAATAATGGATACAATCATCTTGTTTTAATATGCAATATTTTAAAACTTTAAAGCTTTACATTAATTTATGATAATTTATGACTGAATTACTACAAAACAACAACAATAACAACAAAAATTAGATGCTGTGTAAGTAGATGGATTGGCAACAATGATTTATGCAATGCAATAGTTTAAAAGATTCCCCCAAATTTGTTACATTTAAATACAAACTCAGAAAATATTTACTTTCTACTTAAAATCTTAGATAATTTAAATTGTTTTGATTCATGCTTGAGCCTTCACCTGTCCTGATGTCGCAGCACTTGGCGTGTTCTGTGTGCAGACTTCTCTTCTTTCTTCTCTCCTCTTCCTTTCCTGTCTTTTGTTCTTTGTAGACTTGTATTGTTACCGTCTTCTCTCCTCTCGGTGCTGTCTCGCGTTTTACAGTGTATACGTGTGGGTAATCGAATGTGTGTACGAACGTGTTGTCCTTGTCATATTTTCCCGGTACACGTGGTTCAGTGAGCAGTGTCCTGGCACTAGCATTGGTATTCTATATTTTTTTCCCAACCGGTGTATCTCAAAATAATTACATGTATATTGTTATAGAATAGTATTTAATTTACTCATTATTTGTCTAGCGATCCACGTCCGACAAGCTATGCTTTTTAGTGGATCACTATTTTCCATAATCGAATTTATTTTCTGCTCGCCCACGAAGTATTTATACAGTGTTTTCCTAAATATTGTACATGTTATATGTTGTTCTATAATTTGTCTCGTATATATATTACATGAATCTTTTGCAAACGTTTGAACAATATTTCATCACATGTATACTTTGTACTATGTTTTTTTGATTTTCGATGATTGGAAATAAACTATGATTGAATTGAATTGAATTGAATTGAATGCCAGTTCTGAATCTATTCATTTTGGTATAGAAAGCACACACACACACACACACACACACACACACACACACACACACACAAATTATGCAGTATTAAAGTCAAAATCTCTCTATCAGCTCTATATATCTGATCATTACCTCCAGAGAGAAAAACCAAACCAAACCAAACAAAACCAAACAAAAGAGTTGAATAAATGACATGTGATGAATGTTTGTGTAGCTCTCTCATTGTAAGCGATGATTCTTGCCATTGATGAGTGATGAACTGGTGTGTCATCAGCAAATCCTCACTCCATCATAGAATCTGGAACCTAAACCAGTACTTCTCTCCTGACTCCTGTTGGAGTCTCATTCCTCTTCTATGGCATACAAACTATTTAATACTGCTTTACAATGAAAATAAACAAGCAAAGCAAAACTAGTATTGGTATAATTACTGAGGCTCACCAGTCTTGTAGCCACGTCCCCCCCCCCCCCCCCCCCCCGAAAATACACAAAATAAAAAGGTAAAACTCCCTACAAGATTCTCTGGGCAGAATGTCTGACTCACTTAGGTAATTATGGACAAATGGAATGGACAGAAATTCCAATAGTGTATCATGATAAATTGTCAATACAGTTTTATTATAATTTTCAGTTTTCAACAGTACACCAAATGAAAGCACAATGCTTACAAAAAAAAAATCATTTTGCTGACAATACAACTTAACTGAAAATAGTGATCACAATTACAATTCTGGAGTATGTCTGACAAAAGAAAAGTGTTCTGCTACAACATTTGATTAAAAACAAGTCACATTTCGTGTGAAATAATCATTTAAATAAACTTGATATATACATAGTACAATCAACTGTGCACAATGCAACAAGGTTAGGCTTCATTACTGATGCAAGGAAAATTCTAAAGATAGAAAAAGCCTGATATGCTATATACCTACAAAACTCAAGCATGCATGAACTCAATTCAGATTCTGCACAAGTGTGTGTCATATCAAAACTAATACCACTACAAACAACTGCTATCACTAGAAAACCAGTCCAATCATCTAGCTCTTATCGCTCTACACACCCTTCTGTTGAGTTAAATTAGCATATCATCTTTCCATATGTTTCGATCTGTCTGTCTGTCTGTCTACTTTTCCATATATCCATCCATTCATCTATCTATCTATCTATCTCTACTATCTATCTATCTATCTATCTATCTATCTATCTATCTATCTGTATCTCATCCCTTCTGGCAAATTCTGTTGGCCTACCCTGCAGCAAAATGAAAGCTTCCTCTGTATACTGCATGACTCTTTTCAAACACCCTGTATTGCGATATGAATGCAGGCACAATGTCCTCTCAGACAACAGAACTATATTTGCCCTGATTCACTGTGATTGGGGGGGGGGGGGGGAGAGTTTACAAAAAAAAATGATAAAAATTCTCTCAGAGATTCTGATGTATGTGCTGGGTCTAAGGGTCATTTCTGGCTGAAGTAAACTAAGAGTAAGCAGCAATTTTCTCTCCCACATATTCTTCGTCATTGTTTCATGTTTATAACATCTCCAATTTCGACAGCAGCACAGTTAAAAAAAAAGTCTCTCTCAATCATGGTTAACATAGGAAAGGTCTCAAATTCATAACCCACCCTCAACTCCAGGATCTGCAAAATAACTTTCAGAATTCTTCTTTTTTTCCCCTTACAACTCCATACCCATTCTCTCTAAACGTATTGACTGTACTATGTGTTTTGACACATTGTTTAAAGTGTGATTCCATACTATGTTTAAGTTAACTTTAATAGAGTAAAATAAGATCCTTTATCAATATCACACAAAAATAACAAGCATATAGAATTTCAAAGTTTAATGTCTTTTGCCAAATATTGGAAGAGGCCGTGATGCAATTACATGACAATTTTCCCACTAGTTGAAATAACAAGAGTAACTTTCCCATTGCTGTGACTAAATGAAAAATGTGAGCACAGATTTAATTAGAGTTCTTCTAATAATTTTCCATTTTAAAACTGTAGGCCTATAACTTGAACATCAGCAGCATTTATGGAATTGGTCAACCTTCTGAACCACATGTCCAATTACAATAATTACATTTGCATAGTACTCTTACAAACTATCTATTTGTTTCACAGCACTTTACATCATGTTGTCTATAGCGCAATAGCTATGTATATGACCATATGCTCTATTTGTTTAATTTTGCCTTAAGTGTACATACCCAAAATAATTTCAAATCTAAAACAAGAAAAAAAAAACCTTATCAGAATTAATGCACCATTTAATGGGGATATACCTGTAAAGGAGTTTGGATTGGACAACTGCAGATGAGTTAAGAACATGCTTGCCACTTCAGGAAGAAAGCAAGTGATAGAGGTTAAAAATTGCACCATTGCTAGAAATATCAGTTGTATCTACTTGAAAATGAAAACATTAGCTACAAACAATATATTTTTCTGAGTGTAGACTCATAAGATGAAAAAATCCCATTGAATACCCACACACACAAGTGTATTTACACCAAACTCAAAAAGAAATGTACTAGAATAAATACTAAGCACTGATGATGTCCTGATGTTTTTCACCTTCATATCTAGCTTTTTTAGTGCATTCCATGCACCTGTCTCGATGCCAAACTATCCCCTATTGTGCTCTGCACGGAGCTTTAATTGATGATCTCTGTCAGGTAAGATGATAATTACGTCCCCTCTTCTCCTTTCCCAGTCATAAACAGCTTCCATTGCAAAAGGAAAAAAAAAAAGAGAGGCTCAATCACTCAAGTTGCCCCCCCTTTTTTTTTTCTTCTTGGCTGCTGCTGTTGTTGCCTCCCACGCCATGTAAGATGCGGTTTGAAATGACTACCTTCCAATGAAGAGAGAATAAGGGAGAAGAAAAGAAGCCTCTCCACATGAGTGCATGGTAAACAAGCTTAATTTGGTGAGCTTCAAAATCTGTGTATGCTCACTCCCCTAACCACCAACAAGTGGGCATAGTCTATGTTTCCAAACTTTTTTTTTTTCATGTGTGTGTGTCTGTGTGTCTTTGGATAAATATGTAAGTGTGTAGGGATGTATGTATGTATGAATATACATATTTAGATACATGTGTGTGTGTGTGTATGAGAGAGAGAGAGAGAGAGAGGGGGGGGGGGGGTGAGAGAAAAGAAAGAAAGAAAGAACGAGGGAGGGAACCATACTGATTGGACAGACACAGGACTGAAATTTACTCATACAGAATTGGATTGCAATATGAAGAGGCAGATTGCCCTGCAAAATGTCATGTCATCACTTTCAATTTTATAAATCATATCAGACTTATCCCACCAAGTATATGACCAGCACAAACTTCAGAAATTTTGCCATTGTGCTGGGCCTCTTTAACTTGCATTTATCAACCACAACAATGACAAGGTCATCCCCAACAGGTTTATTAAGACATTCATATAGTTTACCATATCATTTCAGCAACATTTCAACCACACACAGAGAATTGCATGAATGCCAATATCAACATTCTGGTATCTGGGTCTGATATAAGAGACTATTTTCAAGTCTACTCAGTAACAATACAGATAATGCCTGAGGGGGAATGCGGACATGCCTATAAATAAATAGTGAGCACATGACAAGTGCATAACTTTACATTCTTGGGGACTATAGATGGCGCCATTCCCTTTGAGAGCTTGAATAACAGGTTGCTGTGACAGAGGTTGTTTTAAAGAGAGGATCACAGTTTGGGGTCGATGCTCAAACTGACATTTCTGCCTCAAATTTCTGAGAGAATTAACAACCTTCATTTTTTTAAGAATGATTGTAATGTATGATCAAACACTAGAAGGAGCATGCTAAACCCATTTGGTTCTGGACTGAGTAAGGAAATTATCTCTGGTTAGGGAAAATAATCAATTTGCTTATTCTTTCACTGGTGTCCAAGCTAGTGGCTATTCTAAATTGGTACTGTAAAAGTGGATATTTTCACTCGACTAATTTTTCACGCTCGGCTGAGGAAGAAGAGTTTCGCGTGTTGTTAATTCCGCAGAATCAAGCATCAGCTACTAGAACACATGGCAAGCAAACATATTCGCGTGCTTTTACTTTTGCCCTAGTTTCTGGTTGCGCGAAATGTGCGAAAATGTCAACACCACGAAAATTTCCACTTTTACAGTTACAGTGAATGACACAAACTATTTCAATAGTCTGGCGACACATGAGGTAAATGATTGCTCAGCACACGTTTATAGTCATCAATCATATTATCAACAAACATTAAAAACTTTCATCTTTAGTAAATGTAATAGACATGTTCACATGATTGCCAAATAAAATTATTGTCTTTGCCACAGAAGGCAAAATGCAAAAGGAACAGAATGCAAGAATTATAGAATATCTTACTCACAAGATGTTGAAAGTTTTCCATTAAGATTAAGTAATAACAAAAAAAGAAGAAGAAGAAGGGGGCTAGAGACCGATACCACATTAAATACACAAAGACAGGCACAGGAGACGTCCTGAAACATGACTTGTAACCCTTTGAGATTGTTCTTTCTCATACAGAGAGTATACAAACTTTCCAGAGAGAGTGATAATTGTCATAACCTTGAGCTCCCTTGTGGAAACGATATGAGCTCCCTTGTGGAGACGGTATGAGCTCCCTTGTGGAGACATGGTATATTTAACATTCTTGTTCAATATCTCTAAGATTTACGATGTTTGTTTTATGTTAGTATTGTCTGGGGCAAATTATTTGTATAGGGTCCCAATTTTTCTCTCTCTCTTCCTGTTTTCTTTAAAACAACAACAACAAACCTTGGACATATCCACAGTGCATAGATATGTTCATCAGTTGCAGCTTACCACAATCAGAGGGCTCTAAATGTTGATGACTATTCAGGAATGACAGTGCTTCAGGAGTGCTCCTGAACCTACCCTGAAGAGGGGCATGACTTTAGAGCACTTCAGAGCCACTTTGTCAGTTTATACAGAGTTTAGGCAGCATACTTTCTTTTCTAACCCGTTGAGGACAAGTCCCCAGTATAATCGGGCAAGTGTCTATGGGAAATGCTTGTTGTAGCAAAATCAAACTGTCCTCAACTGGTTAACAGTGGTATGATAGGTAAAAGCAAAAATCCTAATGGACATCATTATCATAGTTACCAGAATTTATGTTCCAACACTCTCATTGCTCAGTATTTACAAGAGAATTGCTGTTGTGTATCTTATTAGTTTCTCACTGATCAAAGACACATGAAAACACAAAGATAATCATGTGCAAATCCATGTCTAGATGAAAAAGGGATTTGGAAAAGTGATGGCCACATAACTGCAGTAATACTGTATGTATGCAATATGTATGTATCTATGAATGCATAACTATATGTATGCATGTGTGTATCCAGGGCTCGACACTAACGGTGGCCCGGTGGCCCGGGGCCACCAAAAACATACATCGGGCCACCAAAATTTCAGAAATGAAGAAGTTGGTTACCTGATAGGGCCACCAAAAAAGGTCGGATGTTTGCCTTTGGGCCACCAAAAATAAAAGTTAGTGTGGAGCCCTGCAATGTATTATGAATATTCATATAGCAGGAGTGCTGTCAAACCAGAAGTTTTCCTGTGCATTTTAATTTCGCAAGCCAAGATTAGCAAAATTAAAGTGCTTGTGAAAGTTCTTGTCTACACTACAGGCACTGAATGCCAGTGGCAATTTAGAAATGCCATTCTGCAAGAAGGCTGTCGGCTCCAATTCACACAAATTTTATGCTGCGAAAATGTCTTATTTTACAGCAAGACTTCATTGTAAATTTTGTGTGCTGCATTCCCTTCCCCCCTGTCCACTCTAGTGCCAACATCTGCTGATGACAAACTAGCTCGGCTGAACAGGTTTCATGGTATGAGCAGCTGGTGGCTAAATGCTCAGTTTTTCACTAGATATCACGTCTCCTTCTGAAAAAGGAAAAAAAAAAAGCACAAGTATGATTCAAGAGGGACTAAATTGGCAACTTGGTATGTTTGACAGCACATAGTGCATTGATCAAATACCTCCCATCCCCACTTTACTGCTACTTCTTGACATATGACACCACACTTGATCTTCTGTGGGAGCAGACAAAACATAGACGTGACAGACAGAGGTCAATGAACTTCATGTCAAGACCAACAGATCAGCATCCTTCATTCTCAAATTTTAAGTTTATAAAACAATCTCCCTCATAGGTTCATTGTGACGGTTTATTATTGTGATAGGTCGACACAATGAAAAAGTCCTGGTTTTTAAAATCCCTTACTGTGCTTTGTTTGCCCGATTGACACAAACATATAGGACTGCACTCTTTGAGGTCTGCCACAGATGTCTGGACACTGGCTATCAATGAATACAAATTACTTTACTGTTTTCTGTAACAGTGATTTCTTTGATTATTTGTACCATGCAGAAACAATCAATTAAATGAAATGAAATACCTATTATGCCACCATGGCCTTCCTGTTGAACTGAGGTACATTGCTATGCTACATCCGAGTGGGCTTGCTAACTAACAGCAAGGCCAAGATTGGATTACTCAATGCTGATGAAAACGCTTAGAAAGTTGAAAGCTAGTGCCTGGGCACTTAAAGGGTTAAAGTATTTTTCACAGTAAGTTAAATCTACAAGTCAATGAATTGGCTATGTCAACATGATTCTACGGTCAGTATTGAGGAAATCCTATGTTAATTGACCCGCATATAGGTTGACAGACAGATCATATCAACAAAATAAAGACACAACAATAACAACGTTTGTCAATGCAGTTCAATTCTCTGCGGTCACTATTCTAATGCGTGAAGTCAAATTGGATTGTGGGGAAATTCCCAAAATTATCTTATTCTTTGTTTGTATCAATACCAGCAGCTGTGATAAGAATGGCATATAATGAGCAATTGACCATGAGAGAGTTTATGGTTGAATCAATTTGATTGCATCCGTAGATCACAATTCTAGGAAAGGGTATTACAAAAAGCTGAGCTTACATAGAGGCCAGTTAAAGTGAAAACATAGTTCTCATGTGCCTGCAGAACTGTTTTTGCCTATAGAATTTTTTTTTCTCTAGAAGTACTTCAATCTCAGAGCATACCTGATTGTGGTTGTTGCGTAAATTTCAATAATCAATTATTGATAATCAACAAATCAGACCATAGCAGTGTGCATTCATCTTCAACAGTGGAATGAATTACATGCAGCTTTCATATTGGAAAATATGATCGCTTGTGCACCATCATGACACAATGTTTTATCTACCTACTACTGAATGGGGAGGGCACTTTTGAATAAAAGTCGTGTACTACGATCTAAATTATCTTACACCTCTGAGCTCAAAATGCTCCAAAAACACTCAATATCCTGGCAAATCGTTTCCTGGTGGACCCTCTCAATGTATTTCAAGGAAATTCCAAGTGGTGGAGGGTAAAATTTGAGCCCTTCTGAGAACCATATTTTGGACTTAATACATTACTATACACTAATCAAGATTTACAGCTGAGCTTGCCTTTCACTAAGTTTCACAGGTCCCCCATAATGGAATAAAAGGATAGAATGGTAAAAAGAAATACATAATATAAAAGTCTCTTACACTTTGCTTGGTAAAAATGTCCTTGTGATTCTGACTCGAGGCAACATTGGTATCACAGTATTACAGACATCCTTAAATATTATAAAAGACCCACAGTATGACAACACACAATTTCCTTAAACCAAATTCACAAAAACAAACAAACAAACAAACAAACACACACACAGGATCTTTATCTTGGCCAACAGAACTTACACTGATTTGTGATAAGGCAAATAATATGGAAATATTTAACACTGACTGATAGAAGGACCATTTTTCTTCTCCGAAGAACAAGTTACCATACATTTCTTTGGACTGTTACTCTTGCAGTCTACAGGGTGTGATATCATGAGGAAGGAATCAATGCAACACATTGGGTTGACTTCACACTGCAGAGAAAATTGATCTTTTGTAGGAAACACTCAATAACAGTCTTTGATTACATGAGCATCGGCTCACTAACACAGTGACTCACAATCATGAAGTGTATGTGTAACACGACTCCAGTTCACAGTATTTCAGTGAAACATGTGGCTTTGATTAATCTCCTTGTGCGGTGGCTTGTACCGTGATGAAATTGTCACATAAAAATCAAACTCTAGTATTCTAGAATGTATGTGTTATTGTTTCTACATATATCATAAGCTCATGCATTGCTTTGGTATAGAAATATCATCTTTAGGGAAAACTTTACAAATTCCCTGCCAATCACTTTCCAGAGTTGCATATTTTACAAGATTAGAAAGCCAAAATGAAGAATATGACTCATTAACCTAAATAAAAAACCTAAATGGTGTCAGGTATTATCAGCACACTTTTGATTATTTTGGATGGGAAAAAAAACACACCAAAAACAACTAATTCTTTACTGTCAGTATTTGATTGCAGTTATTGTGGAAGTAGTTGTAGCAGCAGCATAAGCAGTGATATGTTTTACAGACTTCTAAACATGCAATAAAAATGTCAAGCATATGTAAAACTGAAACTTCAAGGTACTTTCTTTCCTACGCTTCCAATGCAAGCTTATACTTCTAAAGTTGATCTTGGTTTTGTATTACTGTAAAAGTGGAAATCCTGTTAGTGTGGAAGTTTCTGTGCCATTTGTGCGACAAGAAACTTTTCACATGCTATGAAACTTTTCACTTGCTATTTATAACATTTCTTTACATTTTGATTCTGGGAATTAAAAACAAGAGAACTTCATCTTACCAGGCTGAGTGCAAAAAATAACTTGCACAAAAAATTTCCACCTTTACAATATAAAGTGTAACTGTTTGCAGTACGTTTGTATTGGCTTTTTATAGAGCCTTGTAAATGTTACAATTTCAAAGTACTTGAAGTACATAAGAAAATGTATTCACGTTTCTGTAATTGCTTTGAATATCATTTTAACTTGTAAATAAATTGTTTTTATACTTTTTAAGAAATTGTGATGAAAGATACATAGAACTGTCCAGATTCATTGATGATTATTCAATGCTACAAGTGTAAATTGCAGTTTGACAGACAAGACATAAGCCTGTCTTTCTTTCTTGTTGTTTTTTAAACAAAAATATAATTTAGTTAGTTTAGTTTATTTTGGTGTTGAAGGTGTTGGTTTATCAAATGCTTTCTTGTTCATTATGCTGAATTTAATGCTGTCTCTGTTTTACATACGAAGTCACAAAACTTGGTGTGGTGATTCGCAAATTGAAATTTTGTAATTCGTGGTTTTGACAGAAATACAGTTTTTTAAAGTGACATTGCTTCTAATCATTATAAGCCAATACATCAGTATTAACCCCCTTCCCCCACCCCAGACTGTGAATTAGGGAGAAGGGGTAAGTAGAGGATTAAAAAAAAAGCTAAAATAACCCTCCTTTTTCATACACATTCACTGAATGGGTTTGAATGACATGTTTGAATGACAATTTGCATGCTTGAATGACAATGACAATGACAATGACAATGACAATGACACCGACGATGGCAACTGTTTATTTTCCCATGCCACCCTATTCCAGGGCATTGGGGGAATGTATCAGAAATGCATAAAAAATAAAATCTAACAAGTATCTACAACAATTATCTACATCGTTATTTGCAAAATATAAATGAATACTAAATATTATATATGTGTACATTCAATAAAGCACTTGCAATTGAAATCACA
The DNA here is from genome assembly GCF_964275005.1 of Diadema setosum. Taxonomy (NCBI): domain Eukaryota; kingdom Metazoa; phylum Echinodermata; class Echinoidea; order Diadematoida; family Diadematidae; genus Diadema; species Diadema setosum. The sequence goes on along the minus strand of NC_092685.1, from coordinate 9,815,243 downwards.
GTCACACCCTGTTAAAGTTTTAACTAACATATCAGAATACCTCAAAATATATTAAATATTGCTTTAAATGTGTGATAGAATGACTAGGATTGAGAACAAAACAGAGATGTCCCACTTTTTATCTTGAAGCAGACAATGGTCAAATTTGAATATCTAATTAGGGTGACTCACTGACCGCCAAAAAGTGACACCAATGGCCAATATCATCAACTTTTACTTTCATATCCTCCTCCCATCTCCTGCTCATATGTTGATATTGTCTCATTCTCTCCTTGTTTAAAGTTCTCACTGTTGTTTTTCATGTCTGACTTGTATCTTACAGATCTAAACAAGTCTCTCTATGTCTGCAAGATTATTGTATATCAGTATAAGGAACACTCAAGAGTCAGACATCACTCCTTCTTCCAATGACGTTTCATCATTTTACTCTCATTACATCAATGCTCTTCAAGATATGAAGTCATTGTTTTGATAACACAAGCACACCCTTCTCTGGCAATCTTCCAAATGCTTTCGAGTTGCACACCGGCACACACAGCTTATCAAGAAAAAGAATCGGTAAGAAGGATGCATGGGTGATTCCTGCAAAAGATTCCCAATATGAAAAGAAATGCGTGCCATTTGTGGAACTTTTCAGAGGAATCATAACATCATGCTAATTAAGTCCTAAAAGTCATGCATGCAAACACATATATATATATATATATATATATATATATATATATATATATATAAGAAGAAAGTCTTTGCACTGACGAAGGTCTGAGGCAGACCGAAAATTTTGTAATAAAATTTTTGTGTAATCGTTGGATCCATGGCGTACTTGAGACTCTTTCTTCTAATAATTACAACATTCGAAGTCCAACACGTGGAAAATTCCAAGATGAACATATATATATATATATATATATACACACACACACACACACACACACACACACACGCGCATGGAATGATATACAGCAGATCTCTTTGAGTCAAAAACTTGAAAGGACAATTGTTGCTGCACGGATGCCCTACATTTACTCTGAACAAATATCATTTCTTACTGGCTTACAAGAAACAATTGCACATCAGAGACAATGCTGGTAAAATATCTATTTCTGTAGACGGCTGCATTTCGTAGCATACAACTGATGTGTAACTGCATGAATGATCGCAAAATCTTGCTTAGGAGAAAATGCTCGATTTTACAAAAGTAAATCTTAAAAGCTAAGTATGATAACTCGCATGAAATCATTTACAAAATCACCATAAATACCTTTATGATATTCATGTTTTAAGCTATTGACAATAGTCTATATCATTAATATGGGCAAGTGTTCATTAGGTTAAATTGATTACATGGCCTCCTCGCTACATGTCTGAACTTGCTTTTACCCAAGGACACAGTTAAGAAAAAGATGATTAAAGTTGCAAAACAGATTTTAAATTTGCAAACATGGTCTGATATGACTATTGTGTCTAGATCACAGAATTAAGTGAGGTTATTAGCATCAAGCTATTCAAGATACAAGCGAGAACCGTTGGGGATTTATTTCCCAAACAGAAAATATCACATTACTTTGCCAGCTCCACCTAATGAAGACCCACCTATAGCTTGCATGAAGTGATTGTACTGTTATTGACTGATGGAGAGATAAAACTGACTGGAGAAGAGTAACATCAATCCATTAGAAATACAGAGAGTGATCAAGAAGAAAAAGTGAGAAATGTAAGGAGACAGGGATTTATGTTAGATGCTATCTAATTAGGTGTTAATGGCCATCATTCTGCTGAAACTGCCATCGTGGAGTTACTTATATCCCATGAGTAATACCACCTCCTCTTGAACCAAATTAGTGAGTGTACCACCGTCAGGATAGATTATGCGCTGTGGTACTGTCATTCCCTGATAAGGCTGGATCACCAGGGGGTCCTTGGGGGATCCAAAGCCAGCCTCCTCTGTAGAGCGGATAACATCACTTTCAGAGTCCTCAACCTCTCAAGGATTGGCTTAAAAGAGTGCAGAGCTGGGATAAACCCCATTAATCATGCAAACTTGACTAAAAAAAAATCTCTGACTGCTCATGAAATTTTGAAGTCTTGGCATGGCCCAAGATTTGAGATCAGCCATTTGAAATCATGTTCTAAATCCTTTCCCATGGCTGTCATCCTCATCATGTTATCCTCTGTGAGATATTCAGTACCAACATGTGGCCGCCAGGATGTACATCATTACCGGCATATTTTGTTTGCATTGAGTTTATGTTGCCCTGTTCTAACACTCTTCCATGTTTCATTAAACCTTGTAGCTTCTTACCCACTGGACAGGACCTTTCTTACATGAATGCCTCCTTAATTTGAGGAGACGTTGTGAGAAGACAGCTTTAATAGTGTAGTGCATCGACACCTTATGTAGCATACATTGTATCTGGGCCAGTTCAAATAAAATGTCCTGTTCACTTTTTAAATCATAAGGATAACTTGGACGGACAGACAGACAGACAGACAGACAGACACGACAGATAGACACACTAAAAACCAAATGCCTCCAGCACCCTTCCAATAAAAAGGGTTAAAAGGCATTTCCATCCTCATCAAAATGCTTCTATTAAAGCATTTATCATGTACTTGCACCAAGGTTTCTTCAAATAGGATTGCTCAGAAGAGAAAGTCATTTTGAAACGGAGGATAAGAGCTTGGTGGAAATTTCAGCAAAATCATAAGAACTCTGCGATGGTTGGGTCATGTAAAATGTAAAAATGAGATTACATGGGTATTTTACAAGATGCACATTTCTGATATTTCTGTGTGTGTTCCTTATTGCTGTGTGCAAATATTTTAGGACACAAAGGGGAAATGAGGGACAAGAATGTTGTTTCTTTGTTGTAGAGGACACCTATGAACATAATTCCAATGATACCCATCTTAAGATGACTAATAGAGAAAACATGAAAGCAGTGATATTTTGAGAACAAAGCATGGAAAGTTCTGTGTGTGTGTGTGTTTAAAGAAGGAATAGAGTGTATAGATACATTTTCAAAACAAGCACGAAACAAGTCCTGATTCTCTAATAGCAAAAAACAACAACAACAACTTATGAATAAAAGGTCATTGTTTTCAGTAGAATCATGGCAAGAACTTTTAGGAGTCAGATACATGTTGCTTTTTCAGCTCACAATCTCTTTGATTTTTCAAGTGGCAAAGCAAAGCAGCATGATCCTAGAAATTGCCATCACAACCAACAAGTGAATGATGCTTTTTTCCTGGCAAACCTCACTGAGCTTGAAATCCAGATTTAAGCTGACCAGGAAATAAATGAGGAAAGGAATTATAAGATCTGTTGTGTCAAACTATTCTAAATCCCTCATATCTCTTATTTTATACGAAATGCAACCAAAAAATAAAAACAAAAAGAGACACAAACAAAAACACATAAACACGCCTGTGGAAAGGGATATTTAGTCTGAAAGGGTGGAAAAGAAATATCCATTACCATTGCCTTGTATCGGAAATTTGGGGCTGTGCCAAGAAAGATAGATGACTCTCTCTCTCTCTCTTTCAACTTGGGGTTCAATAACCAGGACAGACATGTATTGAGTTTCATATTAAATCCATGATAGTTTTGAAACAATATTAACCAACAACATGTAATGGGTGATTAACAAAAATTCCCACAACTTTTCATTGCACAAACTTACAAATTCAAACCATCTACTTACCAAATAAACAAATAATGTTGGTGATGACTGATTATGCTAGAAGTAGACAAACAACATTGACATCAAAGCATGAACTATATCATATCAAGTTGCAATATTGTCAAAACCATGGAGTTTTGTTTTGCTGTGTTTATCTAAACCCAACCTGAATGCACAGGATTGGAACAAGCACTTGTAAAATTACATGGCTTGTATCATGTTTTGAGTACATTTGAAGCAGCAGGTTAGCTAATCTACTCAGTATTTGTTGGGGTTGTCACTTTTAAAAGTTGTTTATATGCCAGCAATCAAGAAAACTATCACTTTTGTGGGTATGTGACCTGACTCTTCTTGTAATTCAACTTACATTTGTCACAAAAAAAGGGTCTAGTTATGGAGAATAGACATGACAAAGATGTAAACAATAGGCGTAACAGAGACCCACAAGGAACATTCACACTGTAGTTGCTCGAGTTGGAAAAATCATGCTTTCTGGCAAAATCATGCTTTCTGGTATAATTTTGATCCATTTAGCATTCACTGGGTTTTGTGTTATTGCTTTTTATTGTTTGTTGTTGTTGGGTTTAACCATAAATGTGTTCTCTGGAGCTGAATCATATGATTTACAACAATATTTTGTTGGTCCCTAGCATGATTTCACATCTGGCAACAGTCACACTGTCCCTGCATGCTGAACTTTGTCAGCCTTGCCAAGTCCAATCCAAAGTTACTGCAGAAATTCTGTTAATTTCAACTTACACCAGAGAATTAACGCATGTTTATATCCATCTGGTGTATATTTTTCCTTACGCTTAGCTCATTTTTTGACTTGTGCGAGGTTGACTGTACCAAGTTATCACACAAGTTGTTTTGAAATCATGGCCAGAGAATCGATTCCTGGGGCCGGTTTCATAAAACTTGTCATCAGTGACAAGTTGTCATAGATGTGACAAGCTACTGAAATCCTTGCATCTGATTGGCTGAGAGCAAATTTGTCATAGAAATGTGGCAGTTGTCACTGATGACAAGTTTTATGAAACAGGCCCCAGATTTGAACAAATTTGAGTAAGATTCTAAGCAAATCTTACATCAGAGCATTTTGCATCCTTGTAATTTTTGTGCATTTTTAACTTGTCGTTAAACTGATATCTTTTCTTCTTCTTTTTTTTTTCACACCAGCTATTTTGTCCTAAAGCAAATCTGCATTCAAATCTGAAGTTGATACATTTTTCTGTTATGGCTGCTTACTCTTGCTGACTTCTTGAGAAATTAGTTGGAGACATGCAGACACTGTAGCATTTCTAACATACAATTCACTCTCTATCCTTAGCAAGCTACTCTGATTCTTTCATTTTCACCCTATTACAGTTTGCACTCAATCCATTTCATGTTCAGCTATATAAAGAACAAACCCATTGAAAGAAGGGAACAATAATGTATACTGTTTCCAGTTATGACATAAATGAAGGTAGCCCAAGTGTTGCTAACTACCAAACCAATTTATTTTTCGCATTTCTTTTTGTGGACAAGCCAAATTTGACCTGTAAGATATCAATCAACTATTGCAACATGAACCCAACTTCCTTTTTTCAATGTGTTGATGCAAAATACTAACTTCTGTAGTTTGTCAACATCACTGGTTTGATGGCTGAGATAATGAGAGAAAATATTGCCAAAAGTACCATGACTTGCTCAGCCTCACAGGGAATTGTGTTATGACAGTTAATTCATGAATTGAGTTTGGGAATGACTAGGGGTGGATAAAATCAATGCTGACATTTACACAATACCCCTTTTAAATGTTACTCTGCACAGATTTCGTCTTATTCTTTTTTTTCCCCCCACAGAATATCAAAACTTCTCTCCCTCTCTTCTTTCTCCTCCCTCCCCCATCTCTCTTTTTCCATCTTTCTTTCATGATCTTCCATGTTCCTCTCTTTTTTTTTCTCATGACAGTAATGCAATTTAGCAGGCTGTCATACCCCGTCTCATGGTGCAATAACAAGCGACTAGCCCTCTAACAAGACAGGAACACAGAGGCAGCGACAGCGACTGGGATGGAATTGAAATTGGCAGTGGTTGCGGAGCAAGCCACTGGGGAGCGCTGCATGGGCGCCCAGCATTCTCCACGGTGGGAAGCCAACACATACCCTCCCATGCACGAAGATGAGAGACAGGGAGTGATAGAAGGGAGGGATGGAGAGAGAGAATGAGAGATGAAAGAAAAACATTAGGAGTGTGCCTGCAGGTTTCACGTATGTGGTCTCATGGTATAAAGAGCGAAAAAAAAAAAAAAATCACAGTGTTGGCCTGTTGGTTCTGTTCATCAACTATAGAAAGTTATACGAGAGATGTCGTTTCAATTTCAATTACTTTCAAAGTCTTATGACCTGAAACCTCGAGATAAAATAGTCATGAATTGAACACGATTGTTCAAACAAATAGATTAGGAAAGTAGACAATGAGATGAATATAAAATCTATATGACTTTTGTTTTAAAGTTTGTTACCTTATAAAAATTCACATTCTGATGAAAATATTTGAAATACTTTGTATTCAATTACATTGTGCTTATAATTGTGTATTTTTTGTTGGAAATGTTAAATGAAATGAAATAAAATGAGTACCATCAGAAAAAGAAATAATGAAAATGAAAAAAAAAAAACACCACTTAACATGATTCCTACAAATAATACAATCACCATTCGTATATCTTTAGCTGAGTTCTTTTATAACCTAAAGATGTGTTTTGTATGCTTTTTATTGTTTCAAGGTCATGATCCAAGTTATGCTTTGCTTATGGTGCCAGTCTCCTGCGTCCTTCCTGTTTTTCTAACATGAAATATGTAAAGTTATGTATTGTCAGTTCAGTTGAATCAGTGGTTTATATTTCATTACAGCATCAATATCTATGTAATCACATTATCACATTTGTGTTTATGTTTTGAGAAAATACAAAGATAAATTACACAAATAATCACACAGAAATTTTTGTAATGAGATTTATTGTATCCATAATTAGAGTTATCCTTCTTTAAAAAAAAAGTGAATTTGAGTCACTGAACTCATTTGCATGGATGCTGATGTCTGCTGCCTGACACATGTAATTTATTTCAATCAATCCAATTCAATTCACTTTATTGATAATCATTAAAAAAAAAAACGACAACAGAGATACAATGTGTATGCAGTGTAAAATGTGACAAGGAGTTCATAAAGAAAACCAAATGCTCGTGATATCACTTTTTTATGAATAAGTGGCCTGAAAACACTTCTACTTATACATCGTATCTTTTACGTTGCTCTAATTGTCACTACTTTGTGCTTGCTATTTCTGTCTGCTGTCCTACCAAACTGCACCCCTACAAACTGTATTTTAACAGCCAAGCGAAGTACCAAGTCATCATCACCATGCTTGACACAGGAGGCCACATAATAGATAGAGAAACTATGGCAACATCTCTTTACTCAGGTAAAGAGACTGTTTTCACAGTTGAGCACTGGCAAGTTGCATCAATAGAGTCATCCAATGGCAATGTGCAGTCACATCAATGATGTCAAGGTGAATTGAATTGATAGTCAGACAGAGGTCCTCTCTCATCACGGAGGAGATGGGGGGAAAAAAGAGATGAAGGGGTCCCGCTGTACCTCTCTTGCCTCCTCTTCCATTCTCATTCTCCCCTACTCACACAGTACACAGGCAATTTCCACCAGAAGTATAATGACCCCTATATCATGGTTCAGTGTTTATTGCATATTCACACACATACACACACACACATAAAACAGAAAACATACGCACACAAACACACTCTTCCTCCCCTTCCAACCATTCTCCTTCTGTCCTCTGCCCCCTTTCCACTCTTTCATCACATTTGTGGTTTGTATAGTTCTGGTTGAGATGGGGATTCTGGTTTTAAATTTGTACAAGACAGTTTTAGAAACTTCATATGTGAAATATTAAAGAGCATACAATTCTATTGAATTCAAAGTTTACTTGACAAAAATTGGTTTTGAAATGGTTGAGATATTCAGAAACATGGTGTCCTAATAAAACGTGACCACTTTGTTTCACTCTTTTTTCTTTTGATATCTCAGCCATTTCAAAATGGATTTTCATCAAATAAACTTGAATTCCTCTTAGAATTGCACGCTCTTTAATATTCGTGTGAGTAGTTTCTAATCATCTCATAAAAAGTTACAAACCTGAACCCCCATTTCTTCGAAGACTAAACATCCCTTTAACAGTGTACATGAACATGTAAGAAAGTTCATGCACAGTTTCTCTTTGCAATGAATTTAAAGGGATGACTCATAAACCATTCTTGTTTATGATATGATCAGATTTTTTAATCCTTACCTCAGAACACATACCCGTAATTACTTTTACAGTGGTAATCATACACTTGCATTGCCACCAGGTAACTACATTATCCAAATTCTTGATCTGTCGAGGTTTCATAGGCTGTGTTTATCAACTTTCCCATGTTTGAAATATGTTTCAATATCTACTATGAAAATGTATTTGCAAACACCTTTTAGATTGTGTTTCTCGAGTTGTTGCATTTATCAATTCTGTCATGAGTCAAATGGGAGACCTTGTCATTGCACAGTTTTACCCGAGGAGATGTGTAGGTGGCAGTGGTTGGGGTGGGCAGGTCTGAGCTATAAACACGTTTCAGAAGGACTTTATCAACTCTACAGAAACACGTTTGTGGCTCAAACGTCAAGCGTTTGCAATCGCACTTTCTTTGGTGTTTCAGAAATGTGTTTCTAACCCCATAATTAAGACAGCTTTGCATTGATCCACTGCCCAATACTCCCTAAAAGTTGTTTGGAAACTTAATTCTGCCCCACAAGTAAGTTGATAAGCACACCAATAATCATAATATACTTGCTGTTTGATTGTCCAACTCTTAAAGGGAAGATAAACCCCCAAAACAATGTGGATTGAGTGAAAGCAGCAACATTAGTAGAACACATCAGTGAAAGTTTGAAGAACATCGGACAATCGATGCAAAAGTTATGAATTTTTAAAGTTTTGATGTTGGAACCGCTGGATGAGGAGACTACTAGAGGTTATGACGTATGAGTGGACTACAATATCAAGAAAATATAAAGAAAATACTACAAAAATCAATTTTTCATGAAAATTACAAATTCCATCAACTTGATATTGACATATGTTAAGGGTAGCAATTATTCCCCCTGCTTTCTGAAAGCGGTTGGTCCACTGCTCTTTCATAATTCTAGAAAAGTGAATTTTTGTTGAATATCCTTTATATTTTCTTTGTATTATTGTCCACTCATACGTCATATCCTCTAGTAGTCTCCTCATCCAGCGGTTCCAACACCAAAACTTTAAAAATTCATAACTTTTGCATCGATTGTCCGATTTTTCTCAAACTTTCACTGATGTGTTCTACTAATGTTGCTGCTTTCACTCAATCCACATTGCTCTTTGGGTTTACTTTCCCTTTAATGATCTGAAGACCAATTTCCCTTCCAACAACGAGAGTAATTAAGATGGGTATCCCAAGAAACCATAAAACAATATTCCACACTGCAAGAATTGACTGGAGCCCATGTACAAAACCAATGCATCAGGCCTGGCCTCTATATGCCCCCAATACTTCATCCCCTTTTCTTTGAACCATTTGTTTATTAATTGAGGACTACATGGGACATTATGTATGCCTACCACAAAATTGGGATCTAAAATTAGTACTGGTTCTTATTTGAGTGTTCATGATGGGGGAAATATGTGTGACCACAACTCTGACAAAAATAACCGACTTTAGTCATATTCAGACTGTCTGAAGAAGGGGGCATGAGTATGTAGAAAAGGATGACAAGTTTGAATAGATGGAGAATTACTGAAAATGCATAAGTTGGGGAAAGGGTGGGGGGGGGGGGGGACCAAAAATGTATTGTCAGGTTGCACATTTCACACTAAGCCTATCAATACACACCTGCTCAAATGCCAGCATGGGAGATTTTACTCTGACTTGTGTGGAATTATTCAATTGTTCCCTACTGGTATGAAATTCTGGATATCTCTGCAGGAGTCCCACGCATTACAGAACGTAGGGTGGGGACCATTACCTTTCCCTCATCTACCCCCGCCTCTCCATCCATTCATCCATCCATCCATCCATCCACCCACACACACTCACACACCATGTCCAACTTCCTCCACTCCTTCCTCAAAATCCGGGTTCACGCTAATATGCACCCGACCTTATTTGCCATATCCTGGCCGATTTCCTCTTGATGTGGTTGTCAAACGGATGGGGATGGATCTGCTGGTGTTTGACTGAGCCCTTGACGGAACGAAACAAGTTTCTGTCATTGATGCATTTCCTGTCTCCTCCTGGAACAAGTTCAACAAGTGTCCTTGTCACGTCATCATTTTTAGCATGAACTATAGAAATGTTTCCAGGATACAAATGTCATTAGCTTGCACTTCAATTGGAATGTTATATAATATGCATATATCTATATATAGTCATGCAGTATAACATTAGTGTATCCTGTCATGCTTTTTTTAAAAGACAGTATTTCACTGAATATGTTCAAATATCAGTTCTTCTGATTTGAATTTTAGTTTCAGAAATTCTTTCTGAAATATGTGTAATCTGACTTTCTTGACTTACTACAACATGTTGCTTCCATGCTATTTGGCAACCCTCTCCCCCCCCCCCAAAAAAAAAAAAAAAAATGAAAACACACACACACACACACACACACACACACACACACTCAAACCAAAACGAACTAAATAAAACCCAACAAATGTATGTTTTATAAATTGGCATTAATCAAGAACTTGTAAGTAAAATTATTTGATACACTGACACTCAGATGTTTGTTTTTTCCAATACCACTGACTGTATTTGATATATTTTGTTATATGTTGTGCATTTTTAGCAAAATGTGAATAAATGTGATGTCAATAAAACAAAGAGAAAGTAATAAGATATTTACATAATAGATGGTTCAAATTTCTGCCCCATAACTTTCATTTCTCTAGTCAATGTTTATCAAACTACTTAAAAAGACATGAAAGATTGTCCTTGCAGTGTCTGCCTATTTACTTATTTCCTTATATCTCATTATATCAACAAATGACTTGTCCAGGGATTGGGGCAGAGTGATCCTACTGGGCTGCCATTCAGTGAGTGTACACAGGTAGTTCCATGTAGTTTGTTTTTAAATAAATTATACTGTTACCTATGTGCATCTTTTATTCCCACATTTACTATAAGAATTAGTCAATACAAATTTATAGACTATCAAGCCATGTTGATATTTGACTTCTTAATTTAAAACTTGGGTAAAATGACAACATTTTGGACAGGGAAGACAATTGTTCTTTAACAACTGAAAAATTAATTATGATAATGATGAAGATAAAACACCACAACCAAAAACAAAACAACCTAATAAAATGTGTAATTATTATTACAACATTTCATTGATGTTTCCTTCATGTTAAAAAAATCAAACAAAACTTTCTCACTTAAAGATGAGTTTCCCACAAAATTGTTTTTGTACCAACAAAGTCCCAATTCTCTATTTGAAAACTACAATTTACATAAATGTATATACTTGTTTTCATGATTTGAAACTTGTGAAAATTCCAAATATCTTCTTTTTTTTTTTTGCAGAAATATCAAAGTTTGGTATCAATAAGAATATTGTAAAACCCTGGGACTACAAGCTGTATCTACTAAAGACTACTAGAACAGCTGGTTTTTATGTCAGTATTGCAATCACTGCAGTTCACTAGTAACAGTACAATTCTTACAAGTTCACCTCTATAGCATTTTGTCTAACTCTCTTTAATATGGATTTGTCTTTTTTTTTCTTTTTACAACAGGAAAGAGATTTTTTCTAAATTGGGAATTATGACATTACCAGTCTGGCATTCATGGCTGGCATGGATCGTGTATGACACTCTTTCAAAGACATGATAATTCAGACACAAACTGCTGCCAATTTGACTGGCGATTTACTTGAGAAAGTTGGGTACGCATCCATCGCCTTGTAGTGCAGTTCTGCAACTTGATAGCCAGTTTCAGATATTGGATGTGATTTAGTGACTTTTCTTCTGTCTGCCACATGAATTAGCAATTTTGTTTAGGATTTTCTGCCTCCTCGTCTTTCTACAATTTCTGGCCTGTCAATGAATTACGCATAGTGACAGACTTTCTAGCACATCCTGTCCAGACAAGCACATGATTAGCAAGGGGGATTTTCCTCTGCCGTACAATTTTAATGACGGCATTGCATTAGGCTAAAAATAATTTGCAGCTGCCATGAATATGGGGGGGGGGGGGGGGGAGAGGGGAGGGTAGGAGTGAAAAAAAAAGTTTGCTAAGTTGCATTTCTCAGTTTATCAATAAGTTTCTTTCCACTCAGACTAAATCTGACATGCACAAACTAGCTCTGCTTCTGCCTGTGATCATTTCCACTATAGCTCTCAATATCACCATAACGTCACTACCAAGTATCTTTCTTTTCTATTTAATTCAATTCAAATCATTTCATTTCCATATAAAGTAATACAATGAAATAATCTAGCAATTTGAAATAAAACAAAACAAACCAAACCAAACACAATTATCAGTGATTGTACGCAGATCAGTTATCTGGCAAATGGATAGAGATAATCACTGTTGTATTGCATTATGTTACTGGGAAGCTATAGTGGGGATGTGACACCAATATAGAAACCAAAAAGTCCCTAGCAATCAAAGTTTACAGCAACACATGCACAATGGGTTTGTTTGCAACACCCAACGAGGCAAGATGAAATATCTACTGGCACCACAGTGCATGCCTATGCCTGGGACTAAGAACAGTTCCACGTCAAACTGTCCCCCCGAGTCATTATGGGGAGAGACGACCATCCCAAGTTCACCTTTAAGAGCAATGACCCTTTGTGGAGCAAGTTCAGGAATCCAGCAACAAATTTAGGGGGGCCTGGCTTCCTGGATTAAGGCTAGAGCAATGCAAATCCGAATGAATAAGCAAAGACTTGGTAATGGCAGCGAAGGGAACAAGATATCCTGCAACAGAGAGATGAAGGGCTCAGAGATACTGAGCATGTGCAATGCAGTATAAAGTGTGAAAGACGTTATGAGTAAGTTCTCCAGGTATCATGTTGGTCTGTGTGAATCACATTATTCTGTGAGATGGTTCTCATTGGCAGGGGGATCCTATCAGATTGTACAGGATCCTGAGAGATGAAAGTCATGGAGATTATACGTTAAAGGGAAGATAAACCCCAAGAGCAATGTGGATTGAGTGAAAGCAGCAACATTAGTAGAACACATCAGTGAAAGTTTGAAGAAAATCGGACAATCGATGCAAAAGTTATGAATTTTTAAAGTTTTGGTGTTGGAACCGCTGGATGAGGAGACTACCAGAGGTTATGACGTATGAGTGGACAACAATACCAAGAAAATATAAAGAAAATTCTACAAAAATCCATTTTTCATGAAAATTACAAATTCCATCAACTTGATATTGACATATGTTAAGGGTAGCAATTATTCCCCCTGCTTTCTGAAAGAGGTTGGTCAATTGCTCTTTCATGATTCTAGAAAAGTGAATTTTTGTTGAATTTCCTTTATATTTTCTTTATATTGTTGTCCACTCATACGTCATATCCTCTAGTAGTCTCCTCATCCAGCGGTTCCAAGACCAAAAATTTAAAAATTCATAACTTTTGCATCGATTGTCCGATTTTCCTCAAACTTTGACTGATGTGTTCCACTAATGTTGCTGCTTTCACTCAATCCACATTGTTCTTGGGGTTTATCTTCCCTTTAACTGAGTGTGATATGAGAGGAACAGAAACTGAGAGGGGGTTACAGGGAGGGGGTTACAGGGAGGGGGGAGGGTGTTTGACCATTTGGTCCTTCAACATCTTTATCTGATGACACTAAAACAGCTTACTGCTGCCATGGCAGTTATTAAGGGCTTTGGCAGCATATACTATGGTAAAAGGTAACTTGTCATGATTTTGACAGCAAATTCACTCATCCTACAAGACTAGAGAATGTGATGAAAACAACAATTAGCAAAAAAGTAAAACAATAGGCATTTTTATTTTTGCAATAGTTTAATGCTTTGCCAATTGCACAAACATTTCCACATCATGAAAATTTTCACTCTTATAGTATTACATGCCAAGTGCTTGAAGGGTTGGGCAGATGTGTTTTCTTGAATATGTGAATGTGACTCTGCCTGTTTGAGCATGCACGCAACCATGTATAAATGTTCTCAAACATGGACTGAATCTAGAATAGGGCATAGCAAGTCAAGGTTGCCCGACAGTCAGTTGTCTGGTTGTGGCTGATTGAGAGTGATAGGTATATATGCCAATCATGCTTAAATGCTTTTGACAATGGGTTGCGAGAAGGGGTACAGCCAGTCAGTCCATGGGATACAGTGATTCCACAGTGTGATAACAAAACTAGAGTCAATCATCTTCTTTTCTTTTTTTTTTTTCATGTTTAGGTTCATGGTTTGGTTAAAGAATCTTGTGGGCCCATATATCATGACTCAGTCGCAGTTCAAAAGTGAATATCAACAAGTGTGCTTGTATGAGCCTCTGTGTCGAGGACTCGTGTTTCACAGAAAGCCATGATGTAAGTACAGAGCAACACAAACAGAAAGTATTCATTACTTATTACGAGCTTACTTTTTTTTAAATGTGAAAACCCAATAAGAGACAACTGAAAGAGACGTTAGAAAATGCAGTGAATGGATCAGCTCAAAGACAATGAAAAGAAATAAAAAAAAAACAATATTTCTGTTAAATATATGTGTAGCGCCGAAACTTTTCGGATGGGGGAGGACCTTTCATAAAACACAGATATTAATACGCAGCGGAAGAATTTTTGTTGGGCTTATTGTTATGTGTATGTACTATTATGTTAACATACACTAACACTCAAAATATATCCCCACCTTTCGGTCTACGGGAAGGTTTCAAACATATGTACAGTGTGCAACAAGTCACATCAACATCACTCAGTCACAACTATACACATTCACACATACAGCATGGTGAAACACTTTCATCTACACTCACCATCATGCATACTATGCTCACCAGTAAGGAGTGGTTAAACAAATTCACTACCATGACTGCTGATCGATAACTATCAAGACAACTGTCTTTGAAGGAAATATATAGCTTCCTTTAATGGTTATATAAAGAACACATATACATTATTTACAATAAGATTCGGTTATGCCAAAGGCATTCCAATCAGACCCTACATGTCTGGATTTAATTGTCCTGTTTCTCAACGGTTTTATTTCTTAAGTCATTAAGCTTGTTCCTAACAATTTAACCAAATACGAGCCATTGCAAAGATTGAGCAAGTTTTCAGTGCAGACATTTTACTTAAGCCATTGTTTCAGGTCACTGTAGTCGAGTTGACCTGAAATACCAAAAGTTGTGAAGACTGTAAAAAGCTGGGATGCTCAACACATCCTCGCTCTTTGAAGAGCGGGAGCAAAAGAGGGGATTATCAAATGATTACTCATATTCAACTTCAAAACATAGTCTATTAAACTGAAGCAAAACTTCATGGATCAAACATGAATCAATTAATCTTAAAACGTTGTGTTAAAACATAAATAACATTCGATATGTAAATGCATTGAAAGCAATATTAAAAATAGCAAGTGCACTATCTGTTCAGTTAAGCTTTACATAAATGCATTGTTAGCCTAATGTGATATCGCAGCAACAGATAGCTGCAGTCTATCTGGTTGTCCTGACAATACCACTTTATTTAAATCCAAAACAAATGTGACTTTCACTTCAAATTCATGCAATTGGAGCGTCAAACAAAGCACCATGTGCGGCGTATATTAGCAACACTGAACAAATGAACAGATGACCTAATGTACAATTTACCAAAGTGTCAGTCCTTATCATCATAAAAGCAAATGAGCTTAACTCATAAAATCAATGAAATGTTAAGGCACGTGTTATCAATTGACTTGTTTCAAATACTTGAACTACAGCAAAATCTCATTAATCCTAAATGATATTACTTAAAAGCAATCACACATATCAATAGCTTCATAAATAAGATTGAGTGCAAATAGCTTACCTGAAATACCAAAAGTTGTGAAGACTGTAAAAAGCTGGGATGCTCAACACATCCTCGCTCTTTGAAGAGCGGGAGCAAAAGAGGAGGAAGTTTGAGCCAAAATGATGCAAGTTGAGATGGACGGTACCACCTTGCTAAATTAGAGGGTGGATACTGTAATCTGAGGGGGGGGGGGTGGTTGTGGAGTCTTCAGGTAAAGCATATTTGTACTACATAGTGTACTAATTTACCACATTGTAATTAGCACATATACACATAATACATGAAACACATATTCTTAAACTAATTACTCTCAAATATCATAATTTCAATATACTCGAATAACCTTTATCCACCTTCATCTGTTGAGATGGAAGAGTCCATTTCTCATTAAATGACTAACGCTACTTTCTCGAGAAAAGGCAATAGAGAGGGGAAGGGAGAGGAAGTGGTAGGTAAAGAGAGTAAGGGGAGACAGGGACAGAGGGAGTTTGGGAACCAAGAGTGGGAGTGGATAAAGCAAGAGAGAGGAGGAGAGAGAGAAAGAAGAGGGCAGTGACGTAAGCTCCTACCAGAAGCTGGTATATATCATGTGCATTGCCATGGCAACCACACTGACTGGACTTCGGAACCTGTCAGCACACAGGTGTGTGTTTAGAGCGGTCTATTACTGACCAGTAGTGACCATAGTGCTTAGGAATGTGAGCTGCTTGCCCACTTTCATTTTGTTGCAGCATCCTGGTCATCCTATATACTAGTTTAAACCATTTAAACTTTACAACATGAAACATATCATTTAATGTTGCACCAAACAGGGGCTACATACTCTTCCCCCCTTAAAAAAACAACTAGCAAACAAAACACTAGCTCAAAATATGCTGTACTCATATCCTTTGAAAACATTTCATGATTGTTATTATTGATGTGACAATGATATGAAAGCAATAAACCTAAGCAAACACTTCATAACAATTTTACTTCCAATCCAAAAATAAAATGTTATTTTCTTCTTCTTTATTTGGATGGATATACCAAAGGATGACTATCACCCTATAACCATAGTTCTCCGTACATCGTAGTATTCGTACAGCATAGGGCAGATGTTTCTCCGCATAACACATCTCACAGGCATTTCGTTGAAAGAGTTACTAGTTCATCTTGGACGTTCACTCAGTCCTTCGTAATGAAACAGTAGCAACACATTTCCGTTGGCACACGCATAACAGTAGTGTTCTGGTGATAAATGGGCTTCATCATCAGGATTCATAACAATTACTGCTACGTCGGATAAGGGAATATGGGACTGGAGATCCCAATCAAGACTGATCATACGTCACCCAAGCGTCCACCCTAGCGACCCTCGCTCAAAACACTGTCCTCCTCTGGTCCAGCGTGCGAAAAAGGCCCTGCAACGACAGCGATACCTCAGTGGTCTGCTCTGTGGTTGGCTGGTGAGTAGAAATCTCAATCCAGACTGACCAAACATCATCACCCAAGCGTCCACCCTAGCAACCAACGCCCAAACGCTGTCCTCATCTGGTCCAGCGTAGCGAAAAAGGCCCTGCACCTACAGAAAAACCTTCCGGGCTGCTTAGTGGTTGGCCGGTGAATCTGCCTTCCTGTCAGTCGGTGTGCCATGGTTGATCTGCTTGTCACCCTAATTTGGCTTCATATGGATCATGCACTTCTAACTGCTCTTTCTATATTGCAATACTTGACTTCGTATTGATTCAAACAAAAACATTAATAACTTAATGTTCTTTAAGCCTATACCTTACACCCAAATTATTACTTTTACAAATTTAATTCAAGCTATCATAAAAATATCTAAAAACATTTCTCTCTCTTAATTTCATCTACTCCTTTTATGTCATAACCCTGAATATTAATACTTGTATGCTGGTAGCTCACACTCATTCCATTCACTCTAATGGTCCATGCTTCAGCCAACATCTAAAAACACACACCACACATCCATCATATAGGGATAAAATTCAATTAAACCCTACATAGACTTATGCGTCTACAAAGCAAAACAAAAAAAAATTCAGAATCATCACAGATTCTCCATGAATGTTCTCACTTGTAAGACAAGAGCAAGTGTAAAATCGGCATTGAAATAATTTTAAACTCTGTCTAGTGGTAGGATTTTGGGGGAGAGGCGGGGTTGCCTTGAGCTCAGATGCCAGGGGACCGTCATAGCAGTACACTGTAACAAATGCTGGTGGAGGACTCTAGGAGCATCAGTACTCCTTTCCTTTCGGAGACGATATATACTCAGGAGTCATCGCCCTTAGATAACTCTACATACGCGTCGCCGCCACACTGATTTGCAAAGTCGTGCTTTCCACGCAAAGTGCACATTTTTGACGAAAACCTTGTTACCCTCACTCAGGACAGGGCCTTACCCTTTTTTGATCCTAGAACTTCTTATTCTTATTGTTCTTCTATACAAATGGTCTATGATCGACTACTCTCTTTCGAAAGCTTGTTTATAAATACTTTGTCCTCAGGGAGTGCGATACTCGCACCCAGGGTTTTCCTATTATTGATCAACTTCAATCATTGCAATGAAATATCTATGCACCCGAGAAGATACCTCAAAACAAAGCAAAATCAATAACAAAACTAGCCTGACACTAGCAAACCACAATACAATCAATTCAGTTCAATCTCGCAGGATTAAACTGTGAACAACAGAGGCACAAAACAAAACTCAGGGTATTAATTCCCCATAAAAATACCTGAGCATAAACAAAACATGAAAGTATCCACAATGCCTTATCAAAATCACTCTCTCATTCAAAAAGAGGTGGTTCCTTACAAAAAAAGTGAGAGTAGATCCAAAGTTCACTTAGGGCAAATGCCAGCTTACAGCAGCCAAGGCCGACAAGTGTTATGACATCAACACAAGCGATTGTAAAACTAGGGAAACTGTGGCAAGTAGCCCTAATTCACAGCTCAAACTGAAAACTATAGCATTCCCTGTCCAAAACAATGATCACACTCATAAAAAAAATGGCAGAAGTTGACTCATAACAATGAATCAACAACACTTATTATACATTTCATTTAACTTATCAATCAACCTCGCTCTGCTACCAATTGTAGCGCCGAAACTTTTCGGATGGGGGAGGACCTTTCATAAAACACAGATATTAATACGCAGCGGAAGAATTTTTGTTGGGCTTATTGTTATGTGTATGTACTATTATGTTAACATACACTAACACTCAAAATATATCCCCACCTTTCGGTCTACGGGAAGGTTTCAAACATATGTACAGTGTGCAACAAGTCACATCAACATCACTCAGTCACAACTATACACATTTACACATACAGCATGGTGAAACACTTTCATCTACACTCACCATCATGCATACTATGCTCACCAGTAAGGAGTGGTTAAACAAATTCACTACCATGACTGCTGATCGATAACTATCAAGACAACTGTCTTTGAAGGAAATATATAGCTTCCTTTAATGGTTATATAAAGAACACATATACATTATTTACAATAAGATTCGGTTATGCCAAAGGCATTCCAATCAGACCCTACATGTCTGGATTTAATTGTCCTGTTTCTCAACGGTTTTATTTCTTAAGTCATTAAGCTTGTTCCTAACAATTTAACCAAATACGAGCCATTGCAAAGATTGAGCAAGTTTTCAGTGCAGACATTTTACTTAAGCCATTGTTTCAGGTCACTGTAGTCGAGTTGACCTGAAATACCAAAAGTTGTGAAGACTGTAAAAAGCTGGGATGCTCAACACATCCTCGCTCTTTGAAGAGCGGGAGCAAAAGAGGGGATTATCAAATGATTACTCATATTCAACTTCAAAACATAGTCTATTAAACTGAAGCAAAACTTCATGGATCAAACATGAATCAATTAATCTTAAAACGTTGTGTTAAAACATAAATAACATTCGATATGTAAATGCATTGAAAGCAATATTAAAAATAGCAAGTGCACTATCTGTTCAGTTAAGCTTTACATAAATGCATTGTTAGCCTAATGTGATATCGCAGCAACAGATAGCTGCAGTCTATCTGGTTGTCCTGACAATACCACTTTATTTAAATCCAAAACAAATGTGACTTTCACTTCAAATTCATGCAATTGGAGCGTCAAACAAAGCACCATGTGCGGCGTATATTAGCAACACTGAACAAATGAACAGATGACCTAATGTACAATTTACCAAAGTGTCAGTCCTTATCATCATAAAAGCAAATGAGCTTAACTCATAAAATCAATGAAATGTTAAGGCACGTGTTATCAATTGACTTGTTTCAAATACTTGAACTACAGCAAAATCTCATTAATCCTAAATGATATTACTTAAAAGCAATCACACATATCAATAGCTTCATAAATAAGATTGAGTGCAAATAGCTTACCTGAAATACCAAAAGTTGTGAAGACTGTAAAAAGCTGGGATGCTCAACACATCCTCGCTCTTTGAAGAGCGGGAGCAAAAGAGGAGGAAGTTTGAGCCAAAATGATGCAAGTTGAGATGGACGGTACCACCTTGCTAAATTAGAGGGTGGATACTGTAATCTGAGGGGGGGGGGGGGTGGTTGTGGAGTCTTCAGGTAAAGCATATTTGTACTACATAGTGTACTAATTTACCACATTGTAATTAGCACATATACACATAATACATGAAACACATATTCTTAAACTAATTACTCTCAAATATCATAATTTCAATATACTCGAATAACCTTTATCCACCTTCATCTGTTGAGATGGAAGAGTCCATTTCTCATTAAATGACTAACGCTACTTTCTCGAGAAAAGGCAATAGAGAGGGGAAGGGAGAGGAAGTGGTAGGTAAAGAGAGTAAGGGGAGACAGGGACAGAGGGAGTTTGGGAACCAAGAGTGGGAGTGGATAAAGCAAGAGAGAGGAGGAGAGAGAGAAAGAAGAGGGCAGTGACGTAAGCTCCTACCAGAAGCTGGTATATATCATGTGCATTGCCATGGCAACCACACTGACTGGACTTCGGAACCTGTCAGCACACAGGTGTGTGTTTAGAGCGGTCTATTACTGACCAGTAGTGACCATAGTGCTTAGGAATGTGAGCTGCTTGCCCACTTTCATTTTGTTGCAGCATCCTGGTCATCCTATATACTAGTTTAAACCATTTAAACTTTACAACATGAAACATATCATTTAATGTTGCACCAAACAGGGGCTACATACTGAAGAGAACACAGCTTGAGTTGGAAGGTAAGACTGAATGAACTCTCAATGAACTATCTGCTTACACTTGGATAAGAAACAAAGCAGACAGAGGTCCACAACCTTGCCTTGATGGGAGAAATATATGGTTTAATCCTGACAAATGCTGTGATTGAGGGCTGCCCGAGATCCGTATCAAGAGGCATTCCTTGCTATAAACCTATAATGCTGGACTCCTTGGCTCATATCACTTGAGACCGATTCCCATCCAGTTAGTTGGAAACATGATTACCCACTTTCTGGCTGTGGCATGTGAATCTTAGAAAAGTTTGGGTCACAAATCAACATTTGGACAGTGAACTTTTCTTCTGGCCTGCAATCATCAATTTGTTGGTTTAACTAGCTTTAAGACTAATGTCATATTTCATACTTTGCTCCTCTTTTTACTTTCTTTCTGGATAAAAAGTGTTGTTTACTGAAATATTTGATAGCTTAGATATCAATCACCATGATAATCTGTTAACCCGTTGAGGACGAGTCCCGAGTATACTCGGGCAGGTGTCTATGGGAAATGCGTGTTGTAGCAAAATCAGTCCGTCCTCAACGGGTTAATATTCCCTGCAAAGATAAAAAACATGAGAGACAATCTGTATCACACCATCAACAAAAGTATACTTGGAACAGGGCACGAACGAATTGGGAGTTTTATAATATTTATGTAGCCATGAGCGAGAACTTTCTGGAGCTCACAGATTTCACAGCTGATTTCACAGAGAGATTAAAAAAAATGATCATAGATTCTTAAAAAGACAGAATAAGTGAGTATACCGCACTGCCAACTATCTTCATCCGCAGGTTATTACACTGACCGCCAATTAATGAGTGTGGTTATGATAGTAATTGACAACACACTATCAACAGATGAAGTGGGAGAGGAACAGGAAGAGATGTAGAGGGGGAAAGGGGAGGTGACGAGAGGTAATTTGTTTGTGTGTGGAACCCATCTTCCTACCTTGCTATTTTAAGACAGAGAGAGAGAGAGCAAGCGATGGGTAGAGTTTGAAAGATAGAAAGAAGGTAGAAAGAAGGAAGAGAGAGGAAGAGAGGAGATAGGTAGAGGGAGAGGGAGAGATGAAGGGAATGAAAAACAGATGGAGGAAACTTGGGAGAGAGAGAGAGACGGGAATTGAAGAGAGAAAGATGCTTGATGGGTATAGGGTGAGTCAGAGGAGTTTGTCAGAGGTTATTGACCTTTATATAGTACACACACTGGAAACTGTATTAGGAGTCCATCCACCCTCATTTATAATCACAGAATTGTAACTCATGACCAGATTGTTTTGATACGACAGGAATTATTTTGTCTTAACTGATCAAGCAGATCCTGCGTTTACTACAGCCCTAAGCCGATGATAATTCAATCATCCCGTTTACCTTGAAGTGAAAGGAATCAATGTGATGTAAGCGTAGCGCTGAGAGCTTTCTTCAAGAGTTCAGAGAATGTCTGTGACCTCTAACAATTATCTAAAATCAATATAAATTGGTTGTACTACATCTGGATCTGGAGAAATAAGATCTTTGAAATTTGCTCACTAAAGGGTTTTCAATATCATGCCCGGGGTTTTCCCCTGGCCGAGTTATTCCTAGAAATGATTTCTGCCAAGTTTAGACAGAAGAAGATGAAAATGCACACAGTTTACAGTTGATGAATGATGGCTGATGACTGTAATGTTATAGTAATGGCTCTCTTGAACTCACAAGGAATTTGTTCTGCAAATTCAATTCTGTTCATTTCATTGAAATGTGTGCCCTACATCATACATTTATCAGTTCATTTCTTGAAGCGATGTGCAAATTGAGTAACACTTTTATTTAACTTTCCAATTATATGACATACATCTGTGCAGTCATTACAGTTCATTATCCAGAATGTTCGTTATTCCGAAGATTTGTTACCCCAAAGTTTCATTACTCTGCAGGTCCGAAAATGAAATAAGGTTCATTATTCTGAAGGTTTGTTAATCCAAATATGAAACAAGGTTCGTTATTCCAAAGGTTCATCTATTTGAAAATGACACGAGGTTGGTAATTCCGAAGGCTCACAAGTACACACTATTTTTACATTTTCGGATTAACAAACCATATTTCAATTCTGGGATTAATGAACCTTTGGAATTATGAACCTTGTAAATAATGAACCTTCTGAATAGGGCCACAAATGTTCAGATTAATGAGCCTTTTTAAAAATTTTCGGACTAATGAACCTCTGCATATAAGGAATTTGTGTGTTTTAAAATAATGAACCTTCGGAATAACAAACCCTGTTTTGTTTTCAGATTAATGAACCTTGGGAATAATGAACATCACCCCCTGCAATCATTGCATATACATTAAAGCTTGATATCAGTCGAGTATACTCGGGCAGGTGTCTACGGGAAATGCCTGTGGTATAGCAAAATCAAACTGTCCTCAACGAGGTAATAATATCTCTTCCAGGAACATTCATGTACATAGTCATTGCTGTTGTTGATGAGGGTTTCATATTTGTGTTTCATGAGAGCCATGCCATGTTTTTTTTTTTTTTTTTTTTTTTTTGGTCTTATTCACGAGAACTAATTTCTTGTGAAGAAAGATATTATACAAACAATGCACGGGCAAGAGTGCATTAGTGGAGATGCAGCACACTAGAGGGTATTTACAATGGTGTAACATGCAAGAAGCGCAGCTGAGTGCATGTTTTGATTTTGCATTATCTGATTTATAAAATGGGTCTATGAACTATCATTCATGTAAACTTATGAGTGAATACTGCTGCACGGAGCTGCATGTAAAATTTGTTTAAAATTCAAGATGTCCAAAGATAATTTGTTCCAAACACTGGACACAACTTTGAAGTTGCTTACAGTAAATAAGCAGTTGATCGCGTGCTTGTAACTGATTTGCGTGCGTACTTCTAAAGTATGTATATTGTGACATCAGTGAGCAAGCAGTTTTGTTTTGTTTGTTGCTTTTTTGCTGCACACTGTTTGCACGGCCCTGAATGATAGTACAAAAACAAATGAGTGCACAGGTGACTCATTTCAGTGCTTCTGATTGGCTACATTCTTGAATCCATTTTATAATGTACATGTATTTTGTCTGATGGATTCTAACAACCTTAACTCCTGATGGTCCAACTCTTGTACATTCATTGACTAGAGTGTTGCACTCTACGTCCTCATGCAACCAGTTGAGTTGAGAGATGAGTCAGACTGAAAGAGAAAGACTAGGTTCCTGCCCTGGGGATCTTGGCTATATCATTGTGGATTCCTAGTCATCAGCTTTCAATTTGTGCTTTCAGAGAACTGGATTAATCAATTAGGGGGGCAGATTAAATGTTGGAGCAGTTGGAAATTAGAAATAGATCTCTATCACTGCTTGAAAGGAAGAGTTGCTAGACATTGGTTGATGACATGAATTGGCTGGGCCCCGCCAGCTCACGAAAGTTCTTGTCTTTCATGGTATTACTTCCAATTTCGACTGGGTACTTTCAAAGGAAATAATCCAACGTAGGGGAAAATGATTAAGAATATTGTCTGTTTACCAAAGTTTTCTCTGTCAGACATATGGATGATGACAGAACTCTGCAAGAATGTGTGACAACATGTCTTAGATAATATTGTGCTGCACTGCCCAAGAATACAAGCATCCATGTAGTAAGAGGTTTTCACTGAAATAAATATTTTTAGTATAAAATGAAATAAACAATAAAAGTTTGGGGCAATTTACAGTCTTATAGCTGGCCAATAGCAGTTCAACAACATACTGTTCTTCTCAGGTGAAAGCTGACTGAGGACTTGAAGTAGGCCAACATAATGATGTACAAGTAGTCTCATTTGTTTCCTTTGAGAACTTATGTTGTGCAAACTCCTTGTTTTACAACTTCATGACCATATCCTCATTCTAAAATGTGCCTTGGGCAATTATAAGTAATAACAGAGAGCTGAAGAAGGTACATCTCAGGCAAAACTCTAACTGGATGTCATGATGCGAACTTATGACATTTATCATCATTCATGTTTAAACCACAGAGAGCCTATTCTACTCTATGTGATTGCTTGGGCATGATCCATTATCAGGTAACATCCTACCTAGCAACTACTAAATGGGGAGGGTGCTTCAGGAATAAGTTGTATGCATACAATCAAAATTGTTTCAATCTTTTGATTTCAAAATATTTCATGACAAATCATTACCCTGGCAAATCGCATCAGCCAGATAATTAACCTTTCTTGGTAGACTCTTTCAATATATTGCAAACAAATTCCAAATGGGAGAAGATTAATTTTGAGCCCTTCTGAGAACTATGTTTTAATTGTAATCCAAAATAGTCACTATGGCTTTAATGCTAATAGTACATCTTCTAACATGTTTTCTAGTTTACTTGGTAAAATAAAGCCCATACAGCCATGAACGGGACCATAAAATAGCTGATGTAGACATTTCTGTTTGTTATATACATGATTACACCGAGAGGTGATTCATCTAAACTGCACATGAAGCAATCAAACTTCTGTTTCACAGTAGACTTGTTCTTTGCCGTGATATTCAGGATATGTCTTGCTGAGTCATTATTATAATGTCTTCTGAGGAAAAAAACAAAAACTAAAACTTGTAAAATGTCATCCAAAATACATATGGCTGTATACAGATCAAGGCTCTTAATAGCCTAAGACTGAGACAATTTACAAGGAAATGCATATTAGATGCCATGTTGGAAGAATCAATGGCATAATAATAATAAGATTTTTCCTAAACTGTCGCTTTTCTTTCAATGAATGAATGCGATAACCCATGGGATACATTTTTTTCACAGCACTTGGGCAGATTAATATCAGATATGTGATATGAGGGGATATGATCTGATAAGTAAGATATGACACAATGTGATACAATGTCTTGTCAATTCAATCTACATTATCATATTACATTATCTTGTGTCACATCACACGAGACACAGAGTAAACCTGGAGTATCAAAAAACACTTGTCATAAGATTTTAGATTTTTGTGCTAGATTGTTTGGCAGAAATGAATGAATGAGAATGAGGATACACTGCAGACAAAATCGCGCTAACAACTGCTAAAATAGCCAGTCTAAGATCACAAATTTCGGGGGTTTGCTCTAGTCTGCACATACTGTAAACACTGATATTTTTGCATGATTCATTTTTGCGCAGATCAGCTAAAAAACACATTCGCAAGTTCGGCAATCCATTCAAAAGGTGCAGATCAAATTGTGAAGATATTTTCACAGGTTTTAGAATTTGGACGACACATTAATGTACCATGAAAATTTCAGCGTTTACAGTACTGTCATAGACAAGAACTTTCGCATGCATTTTAATTTGGGAACTCATGGCTTGCATGAAATTCACAAAATTAAAATGCACACAAACATTTCTGGTTTTACAGTACCTGTGAGAGCTACATAAGACCCAGCAAGAGGACCTTTGGAGATTCATCCAAATTTCTGAACATATGCCTATGAGTTATCAAATTTTTCTATCAATGTATGGTCGTAAAAATCACATCCAATCAACAGAGTGCCATCTGAAGAAGCTCGAACAATACAATACAATATAGGTAGGCCCTACTTATACAGCACTCTTACAATGAGAGAACACGTATCATCAGTTGTCAGTGTCAAACACATTTCACACTGACGACTGATGAGTGAAATGAGCAATTTCATTGGTCAAAATGACTATCTGAATTATTAAAATGACTGAATCAGTTGAGATGACTGGTGCACAGATTAGGGTTTTCCCCTAGACATGAATAATAATAACAATCACATATATCTCAAAAAGGCCCTCAAACTGATGTGCTTTGCTTTGGGTCTCTACCTACTCACAAGTGAATGCCAGAGCTGCAAACAGAACATGTTCCTCAAGGGCTTTTGAACTAGGCTAAGGTTGGTCCCTGAATTTGTTGAACTGCAAAAATAGGTGAGTAAGAAAGAAGGATAACCAGCGAGATGAGGTGATTGACAAGAAGACAGGAAGCTGACATGGTTTTGTCACTCCTGTTGATCAAATTTGAGAACTCGCTGTTACTTTAATACCACTAATACCTCCCATCCCCCCTCTTCTCCCAGCTATAAGAGAGGTAAAGACACCTTTAGCTATGATCATATCTGATTCTTTATCAGACATCAGATGACAAGTCTGATCACATGTGATGATGGATATACCGCGTTGTCTCTACCATACAGGAAGGAATAAAAAGAGAATGCATGGAGGGGGTGGAGAAGGAATGAGAATTTATAAAAGAGAACCAATTAAAACCTCCAGCCTGATTTAAATTATGTTTTCCTCCAAAGGTAGAGTGAGATGTGTCACAAAACTTTTGAGACTTCTCTCAAGGTTTATGTCCTCTAGATCTCCCCCTCTCTGGAGCTCATTACACTGGATGTCAAGAGTTTCTTTGATTAGTTTATCTCCTCTAGATTGGAAGGAAATTCCGGGCTTTTTCACCATGGTCTTTGGACAAAAAAAAAAAAAAAAACTATGTCAGGATGTGATCCAGATCTTCTGCACTTTCTTGTATGACAGGGTAAAGGGCATTATAAATTAATGTGTAAGGATGCATAAAGGTGATAAAAACCCTGTATCATTTATGATGAAATGATGAAAACTAAATAACCAAATAATAGTGATTGTTATAAAACAGATATGTACACTTTAATTGTACACAACTGCCCAACCTCCTTCACAAAAATAAAAATTAAAAAGAGAAAAAGAAGAT
Source organism: Diadema setosum (assembly GCF_964275005.1). Classification (NCBI taxonomy): domain Eukaryota; kingdom Metazoa; phylum Echinodermata; class Echinoidea; order Diadematoida; family Diadematidae; genus Diadema; species Diadema setosum. Next base: position 9,787,454 of record NC_092685.1, on the reverse strand, counting down.
GGAAAAGTTCTGAAGTATTACATAATGGTCAGTTCTAAAGAGTCAGAACCAAAAGATTGTGTAACATATTAACTAATGAATCTGTTGTCTAGTGACCTTTTTACCTCACTGACTTTTAACACTGATAATCCTACATGTAGGGTGGGACATCCAATTACCGGACGCTTTTTTTTGTGGCTTTGAATTCCGTACTCAGAGGATGAAATTTCGGCTAAAAATAACATCACTTATTCACAGACTCCTGGAAATTACGAATTCAGCCAACTTATGTCAATTGTTTGCTCCAGTTTTTATAAAATATGCTTCAAACATACCCCTCTAAAAAAGTTGTCTTTTTGCGCGGTGCAAAATCGCATAGTATTACCGGACACGATTTTCGCAATGAAATAATCAACATCTTTCGCACCTAGTCCTTGCACCAGAATCACAATTTATCCCACAAATCACCGTACACATTCTCACCGAGCGGATGACAAAGAAGAAATCGGCAAATGAGGTTCAAATTTCGTATTTTACGGTAAAATGTCTGTCTTGAACATTTCGAACAGTTGCACGCAATAAAAAATTGGAGAAATCGACAAGTGGTTAGACTCTACCTCTAGTTTACATGCTTTGTCTATGGGAGCTGCACGCGCGGGTGACGAGTTGCGGGCCCCTTAGCGCACAACTATTCCGCATCGTTCGCGTTTGAGGACGATAGCTACAAATTTCCAATAACGATCAGTGAACTTTCGGTTCTATTGGCATCTTCAGCATTTTTCCTGTATGTGAGTGGGATTTCATAGAATTTCAGTCGCGAAATGTGATTCAAACATGCATAAATATTAGCTATCTCGAGGTGCGGGTCACTCAACTATAAATTTGAGGTAAAATGTGAATTTTTTCGTGTTTTTACATTTTTATGTGGCGTTTTTTGCGATTTCGGTTCACACAAAGTTCTGTGAGGCTAATCTACGAAGTCTCGCGTGTACAGAATGTCATTAGTACGCAAAAATGTGCGTGTCCGGTAATACCATGGTGTCTGATGACACCATGCTTGCCTATACCTACTCATAGATATTTAAAACCAAAGGTAATACTGTTCATTTTCACTGAATTTGTGGTCTTTAAGGTTAATCTACTACAACTATCAATGGAGACAAATTGTACACCAGCTCTATTCCTGTAAGTGAAACCATGACTGAATCCTTGCCAGAAATATTGACCAGCTGGAGATAACATTTCTATTGATAATGTTATGTTCAGTGTATGTTTAGTATATGTAATATTGACTGGCGTAGAGATTGATGCTCCTTCTTTTAGAACCGTACTCTTTTTCTATTTTTCTCACATTCTGGATAATTTGTTGGAAGTTGCCATGCAACCTATGTGCACATACTGTATAAAAGCCATATTAAAGAATAATCTTGATTTGTAGCTAACTGTAACTCCTCTAATCTTTCCCACATGAAAATTCCAGTTTTGAGTCTCTTGACTCTGCCTTTCTCAGCAACCATGAGAATCATTATTTCCAATGTTCTAGTTTATGTACCTGCGCCTGCTACATTTTTTGACACCCTTTCTCAGAGCAGCAATTACCATCCATGCACACTACTAAAAAAAAATGATGAAAATAATGATAAGACACCTTGAAATCATAATGGCAAGTTACTCTCATATTTTCACTGAGATTTTTTTTTCTTCTACTAGTGTAAGAGGTAAATCTACAAAGAGCCACTTATTTTTTTCTTCCTTCACTTTTTTTTTTTGAAATGCAAGAGGGACTATCAATCTGATGGATTAAGTCATAAAATTTCTATGTGCAACACAGGGCAATTCTCACTAAAAAAAAATAATGACATGAAAACTTGCAAAGTTTTACATTGCCTGTAGCCATTACTCAGACAATTTGTGATGTTAGCTCCTATGCAAAAGTAATGAGGTTTCTCGAAGAACTGCACATGCGCAGTATGTTAATTTAACTATTCCCAGCATTCTACCACTTACCTGCAACTCACAAACTCAATGGTAGCGTGCATGCATTCAATTCTACTAGCAAAATTCTACAATACAACTCTGAAATGGATGCTCACATGTTTAATTGCCGTGGAATTGGAAGAACAGATGCAGAAGTCATAAGAGTAAAATCACAATTCTTCTGTTGAGTGTGTTCTCATTACAGACAACTTCACAAAGTTTTGTGACTGTGAGGTTTGAAGAATCGCACTCTGACTTGTGATTTTTCATGCAAAGTTTACGGTGGAATCTGGTACAGTAGCTAGGCAACTTTAACCCTAACTTCACTGCATTTCTAACTTTGTGAGTTTTCAAGACCAATGATAATAGTCCTCCTGATATTTTGTTGTTGCTATAATTAGTTACTATTTTTCCATGAAGCATGCAAACAAGCTCTTATTACCCCCCCCCCCCCCACACACACACACACCATACTCTCCAAGATATAAACAAGCAATCTGCCAAAACACTGACCACTTCATACAAATTACTTCTCTAATTCAATAAGGAAGGCAGGATCAGCCGGAGCGACCTTTCTAGTCACACAGAAATGGGCGGAGTGACTCATCAGACCTGTCAGAGTCTAGATTCAGAATGCACAGTGCCAATTAACTGCTAATGGATCCTATAACACATCTTGAGACCGTGCCAAAGACGTCACTACAGCGAAATGTGTGTCGTGTCTTTAACTTTCATCCAAAACAACAACGTGAAAGTGAATTGAATAGAATTTATTTCCACATCAGGCATTCAAATAACATTGGGCATACACATGAATAGCATACAAATCACAGTGGAAGATTCACAAAAAAAAGCACACAACAGAGGCTTGTTATAGTGATCCCTTGAATGAATTAACAACAATTTGATTGACACAAAACAAAATAATCACTCAAAATCATTATTAAAACATACAAAATGCTAGGGTACAGGAAGAAGACCATAGAGAACTGAAGGAAATTTCAACTGCAAATCACATAAATTATATGGAATCTTTGAGTTGATCAGATAATCATTTTTCACAAAGTCACTTAAATTGGTAAAGTCTTACCACACTTAACTAAATTGGCATATTATTATTCCAAAGGGTTCAACCAAAGTTTGTTCATTTCCACTAATGATATCACTATCACTACTTCCACAGCTTTGTACTTCCCCTACAATTTCAGCTTTCATCTTCTACTTTATTCCCCTACAATTTCAGCTTTCATCTTCTACTGTAAGTGGTGTAACCTTTTCTCACTTCTACTGTAACAAACATTACTGCTACTGCTGCAGTTTCCCTATCAGATCTCAATTCTCTACTACAGGGTTAAAAGACTTTACAAGTTTGTTCAACCCACAGTTGGTTAATGAGTTGTCAAAATTCCTTACCATCAATTACAACCCTACATAATGAAAGGAGTCAAAGTGGGCGAAGATTTAAGAGAAAAAAAAATAAGAAAAAAAAAGAAGAAAAGTTTTGAAAAGCTATGTTGGCACTTGTTCATATCCACATATAAGTTTTCTTTTTTTATCTCTTCTGAGTTAGGCTCATTTTGCCCTCCTTTCACTCCTCCCTGCAAAGTTTGTGTCCAGTGATTCACGATAAATTTGCTCAGATCTGCGGCAAATGCGTCTGACCAGTGGGATAACAATTGAATCACAACACACATTAGTGGCATTTCCTCTGCACCTGATTCACAGCGAATTGGATTAGGTAGCTTGCACCATTTTTTTTCTTTTTCAAGTTTTCTTTGCCTGTTGCTTATCATCAGATCGTGACTGCTCACAAGAGACAGATCCCGTCAGGTTGAAGAGAGTCACACGTCCAGCGGGCAGAGGTCTGCTGAACAACTGTGGTGTCTTTTTTTTTCTCCCCTCCGTATTCACATGCTCAAAATGGTTTTCCAAGAACAATGAGTCTCATTAATTCCAATCAGTCTGACCGAGACCTTTCCGGGCACCACCATCGGCGGTTTGGGGCAATTATCCCTAATCTGTGATGATCCATGCGGCAAGTGCCTCTGGGAATAACAGTCAGTTTTCGGCCTTTTTCTGCATGTGCTTCTGCTTACAGTAAAGCGCCTTGAGTCATGTAGATTTAGAATCTGTACACTATCGTTCAGAGGTAATATATCAAGACTTTAGTTTCTTTCTAAACTCTTGAGAGGCCTCTCTAATCACTAGTAGATTGTAAGGCTATTCACACTACCAGTGAAAAATATAATGATTTTAGAAATATTTTGAAGTTTGAAAAACTGCATCATTTCTTCTCCTAACAACTTTGCATGAAGTTTGCTTCAACTTTCTGCAACTGAGAATGCTAATCACAAGAAAGTTTTGATAGTCTGCCTGATGCTTTGATGCCTCCATGTGGCCATGCACAAAACCAGCAGCTTGCTACTCCTGTTGCTCATTGTTATACCACTGCCACTGCTGTAAACAGCAAGACTCCCATGCCAACTTTGCATGCCCAATACTGTGGCAAAAACTCACAACAAATGGAAAATGACCTGAAATATATGACATAAATGAACTAGAAATGTCGCTTTGGCGACTGGTATGCCTCCGCCATAATGCATGATTTTCCCAATAGGCCTAGATAGTACATGTGGACAATGTGTGATTACATTTTCACAAAATTGGCAAAATATTGAAATGACAAGTTTGTCACAAATGTGTTGAATGTTCACCTTCCTTGACCTAGGTTTAATTGGATAGATAGGAGAGCATGTATCTAGGGATTTAAGGACTTTAACTCGACTTTGACCCATTCATACATTTAGGCATTGAGTAATTTTCAAGGTACAGGTGTGGAGAAAAAGTGCAATTTCTGAATTGAATAGTAAATTGTTACCATTTTCATCTGGCCCTTGACCCTAAGATTCATAAGATAATCACTTTCAGGTAGAACATGCATAATATGTACTAAGTTTCAAGATAACTTGAGCCACTTCCGAGATATGGAGGAAAAAGTTAGTTCAGCACTTTCACTTGATCTTTGACCTTTTGACCTTTGAGGCAAAAAAAGAAGAAAAAAAAAACTTTCCAGAGAATTTCTATTAGGTTACAGATGTATGCATACACCAAGTGTAAAAAAAAATAACCCTGCTGGCATTGCATGATAGGAGGGAAATAGTAAAATTTTGAAGTGTTGCACTTGACCTTTGACCCCTGACCTTTGACCCCATGAACCCTACATTCTCTAGATAATCACTTCCAGTCAGTATATGTATATACTATGTTCCATGAAGATACCTTGAACAATTTTCCAAGGTATGGAGAAAAAAAAAGAAGTTTTAATATTTTTACTTGACCTTTTGACCCAAACTTTCACCAGAGAATCTTAATTGGGTAATACATGTATACACTAAGTTTCAAGAAAATATCTTCAGGCATTCAATAGATATGGTGGAAATAGTGAAATTTTATGTATTTAACCTTGACCTTTTGACCTTTGACCTTGAGCATGTCCACCCAAAAGTTGATAGGCACAACTTCACCCCCTAATACACATACATGCCAAGTTTCATTAGGATACCTCAACAGGTTTTGATAGTTACCTTGTCCACAAAATTCATTACGGACGGACGGAAGGACGGACGGACGGACGGACAACCCGAAAACATAATGCCTCCAGCACCACTTCGTGGCAGAGGCATAAAAATGAGCAATGAATCCCATTTTGTAATCACATTATCTTTGCTCATTCTTTATTTATGATAATTAACTTATACATTTTTCACTGCAATGTGAAAGAAAAATTCAAAGATAATCTTAAACATTGCATTTTTTTTTTTAAAATACGAATGATCTAAGTACTGATAGTAAAAGTAGCCAAGCTTTATTTTTAAATATTTCATATCAATAAAATGTATTCTGTTCCCTAATGTAAAAGACATATGCCCATAAATCTTTTGAGGAAAAACAAAAATAAAAACACACACACACTCACACACACACACACACACACAGTTATAACATTTGTTTGCATTAACCCGTTCAGGACGGTTTGATTTTGCTACAACATGCATTTCCCACAGACGCCTGAGTATACTCGCGACTCGTCCTCAATGGGTTAAGAGTGAAATTCCAGAGAAATTGACATTAACAAAAAGAGGCAAAATATGCAAATACAATTGGACAACAAATAAAGAAGCATTTTCATACCAAATAGTAATATTTATCACAACCACACATAATGTTTAGAAGAGAGGGTGATGTCATCAACCCACATGTCTTCCACTGGCTTATACACAAGTACATGTATGTTACAAAATCATGATTTTGGTCAATGAATTAGCAATACTATTGTTCAGTGATTTTAAGCCTCCAATTGTTGTAAAGGATTCAAATAATAATGATTGATTTCATGTCAAAACAAGAAATGTCCAGGTGAAGATCTATGTACATGTCAACTGGAGACTTATGAGGTGATGACATCATACAAGCAATTTGCATAAATGGCTGTTCCCTATACAAATGTTTCATGAACAAATGTGCAATTTAATTGTTAATAGCTTTCTCATACCAAGTCTAATTTTGCTGACTGAAATAAGTTAAGTAAACAACATCTAGGAAACTATTTCATTCAGTCACTGAAAAAAAGAAAAAGCAAACTGACAAATCACTGCTGACTTGTTTGACTTGAAAACAAGCTTACTTCACCAGTGGAGCACGATTATCAACAGGAGAACTGTCACAAAAACATGAATTTTTGGTAATACGAGAATTTTCTCCTTCGCCTGTAATCATGTCCAACAAGCAGACGTGCAGAAGTGCATGGACGAAACAGTTTCTTCTTCATCTTGGCAAAATCACATCACAGTTGCATGTTTCTATCACAGCAGAGAGAGAGAGAGAGAGAGGGGGGGAGGGGGAGAACTGAAGAGGCTTATTTCTTGAAGGGCAATAGCTTTGGCGTCACCTGGCATGTGTCGTCACGCCCTGCCATGGTTACACTTTCATCAGCAGACTTAAGAAGACGTCATATGGCAGGCACTCTAACCGCCGATTGCCATACCATAAAACTTGTCATTTTCATGACAGACACACACAAAAAAAAAAGAAGACAAGATGCAGCGCATCATCTATAGTGTCAATCCTGTCGCCATTGTTCACTGATGGCCATCTCCTGCCTTCAATCAACTCTGGTATTTACTGAAAAAATACTGTATATTTCATTTTATGTTTCTATGAACGCATACTGCTCAATGCAATTGCTTATGTGTATCTATTTATGTGCTGTTATATTATTGTTTTATGTCACTGCACTTGTTATTCATTGTCTTTGTGCTTTTGAAATTTGTATTCAACTTGCATTTGATTGAATGCAGAAATAAATCAAATCAAATCAAATCAAATCAAAATACAATGTTCACTGTTTGCCTTGCCTTCTGCTATGATTAGTGAGAGCAAACAACAAACATTTCCCAGAAGTATAACGTCTCTATACTGAACAGGCTTAGCCTCCCAACACTGAATGGCAAGTTAAAAAGACAGAAAGAAGAACTACTTGAATAAAATATTTGTTAGCCACTTGGCTACCCATATTTTTTTTTCTCCCACTAGGCTTGTATTAGGCAGGTCTTGCACCTGAAATAATTCACCACATACATGCACCAAAAATGAAGAATCAAGAAATTGTGTAAACAGAACTGAAAGATTCAATGGCTTTTGTGCAGCACATTCATGGAGAACTTCAATCCTAAATAAGGTTTTTTCTTTACTTTTCTTTTTTTCAGGTCAAATTCTGTTCAGAGGTCTTTAAAGAAAGATTATAGTTTTACCACTCAGAATTGTCACGTGTAGTCTGAATTTTGATCACCAGAGCTGTGCATGATTTCTAACAAGCTGCACAAATCTGTACAGAAAATTTCTCCATGGAGACATCAAATTTGAAAGAAACATCCCATTCCAACATAATATAACATATAGAATCTACAATCATGAAAAGAATTATGTGCCCACTAAATTAAGGTCCTACAGATACTGGCCATTGATGGTCTTATAGGTAAGTGATAGTGATAAACTCTTGTTTTAAATCACTGTATTTTCTTCACAAGTAAAAAAAAAAAACAACAACAACAACAAAAAACAACAAAAAACAAAAAAACCAAAACCCCCCAACACCAAACCAGATATACATTTGTCAGCATTTCTCAACTTCTTATCAACAAATGAAACAAGTCTGTTCTGTAAATGAGGAAGAACATATTATTACATGTTTGTCCTGGAAGGAAAACAGATTTCCTGAAGAGCATGAATTCAATGATTGCAGAGAAAAAAAAAAAACACCCACAAAACTGAGCAGGAAAAGTGTAAGGGAAATCAAACAAGAATAAAAAAACAAAAAACAACTGTGATGTGAATGTCATGAGTCAGCTGTTACAAACTCAAACTAACAACTCTAATGTTAGTCAAGACAATGCTCAATATACACTGGGATATTATGTAACTGCATATCCTCCTATACTCCGGAAATTGATTCTTCCATGAAAATTAAAGGACAAGTTCACCTTCAATAGGCATGTGGATTGAGTAAATGCAGCAATATTAGTAGAACACATCAGTGAGAGTTTGAGGAAAATCGGACAATCCGTTGAAAAGTTATGAATTTTTGAAGTGTCTGCTCAGTCACTGCTGGATGAGAAGACTACTACAACTGATGATGTCATATGCGTACAACGAAGAAAACGAAGAAAATTCAACAAATTTTCACTTTTCTCGCATAATAAGAGAATGCTTGACTTCCCTCTTTCAAAAGGCAGGGGGAATAATATTACCCTTAGCATACATCAGTGACAAGTCGAGGAAATGTGGACTTTTTTTTCAAAAAGTAACATTTTGTGAAATTCTCTTTATATTTTCCTTATACTGTTGTACGCATGTGACATCATCAGCTGTAGTAGTCTTCTCATCCAGCAGTGACTGAGCAGACACTTCAAAAATTCATAACTTTTCAACAGATTGTCCGATTTTCCTCAAACTCTCACTGATGTGTTCTACTAATATTGCTGCATTCACTCAATCCACATGTATATGAAGGTGGACTTGTCCTTTAAAGAAGTATTGCACACTTGCGTTTTAATGACCATTGTAATGTTTGACTTTCAACAATCAAAATCAGGATAATGTGACCAAACAGGACAACTGAAGATCCTCAAAAGGACATTAGGCCTGATATCTTCCTGACATTCTAATTTTTATCACTTTCTTAATAATTGCCTAATTTAGGGCCAAATTTAGAACTCCAATGCTACTGTCAAACTGACTGTTTACTCTCTTTAAATGACAAATTTCATTATGGTGACTTCCCTGCCACGTTCTTCCAGTAGAATCATAAAGAAAACATATTATTACTATTCAAAAAAGCAATTTAGATTAGTGACATTTATAAACAGCATACAATCATGAATATTTTTTTTTTCTGTATGATACATTGCGTTGCGTTTTTATAATGACTTTTATGCTGAAAAAGTATCAACTAAATTAAATTTATTTGAAAACTAAACTCAGATAATAGTCGAGCCACATGACCAAGACATACATCGTAAGTTGCCAACAGGATATCATGTGAAGTGATGGACAAATGCTCACATGGTCAAAGTGCTGTAATACGTGCCTAACTTCTTTGCGACATAAAATCCTGCTACGTTGAATCATTTGCTGCTTCTACCACAAATAAATTTTCCTGCTTCGACCGCTACCCTCTGTGGGCTAAAACTGGCTCTCATTTTTCATTTAATTTGGGAATTACACTACCCGTTTCTCATATCTCTGAACTAGTCTAAAAAAAAATCATAAACTGAAATGAGCTTTAGTACAGGTGATATACACGCTGCATCAAGACATCAAATAGATTACTCTTTCACTTTCACATTCGGCCGGAAGAGTGGTGGTGGATATCATGGCTCATTTAATGACACAATAGCATCGAAATCCAAGCAGTTAAGGCGGAAAACATCACGGCGCTGACTAGGCTGGTGCTGAGCCAGTCCCGTTGCCTGCGCTGGTTCCTGTAAAACTGTACCCACTCTGCCATCGATCTCCAAGTACGGAACGACAAGCTATGACACATGATGACTTTGGTTGACAATGGCATATATTAAGTTATTGTCATCCTATATCCCAAAAGAATTATGATGCAAGAGACAAATGACTTGTTAGAAATCAAGGAAATTGATTTCTGTTACCACTTCCTTTGCTCTGCATTCCCATCCACCACAAAAAAAAAAAGAAAAAGAAAAAGCCAACAAAAAACATGCACACACAAGGAAATAGAGATAATTACATTGACATGAGCTTGCACTATGAAGATCAAGTCACGCAACTCTTTTGGGCAATTAATTGGCCCGCAAAAGAAAACACAACCTAGTTTTCGAAATTGATAAGACATCTGACCCCGTGAGACACATTGTTCTTCAGAATAAAACACCCAGGCTCAAACTTACAATTCTATTTGAAGCATGCTGAAAAACAATTCTTGCTTATGTCAGATGCAGACTTGCTCAGCACGGAAGGTGCATTGACTCTACGAGCAGGTCAACTGTTTTTTCAAAAACCTTGTATGATAAAAAAAAGTCACTCTCGTAGATGTAGGCCTATATGTATATATAATATATAAAAAAACATATATATTTAATCATATTTCTGCTATTAAAAAATTTAGCATTACACCTCCTCATCATCAGAAAAATAATTGCTATCATAATACATCATAACAACAACTTGGTGAAGAAGAATACATTTTTTAAAATGAAAATTCTATCAAAGATTTGTGTGCAGATGAATGGAGAATTACGACGTAATAACAATATCATCCATATAGTTTGCCAATGTGCATGCAACTGATATCACTACCCCTTGAAACTTTAAAGTCCAGTGACCTTCATAGCATATTTGCCAATTTCGATGAAATTTCAAAATACCAGTGTTTCTGTTTGATTGCACTCTTTTTTCATTTATCTTTTTTAGTGAAACTGTTTTCTATATGGAGCAGAATTTAACTTAAGAGGATATATGTCATTTACAGAAGAATGCTTGGCATGCTGAAGACTCCACATTCAATTCAATTCAATTCATTCTAATCGTCCAATGAAAATATTACAGAAAATTCAGTGTGGAATTTTGGAATAAATAAATGAGTGTTTAAATCAAAAACATTGAGAACTTGAAAAAGTAGCTCATAAATAAATACCTGTACATACATACAAAATCAAACTGGAAGAAACAATTGTGTACAAGCATGACATAAAACCAATTCAATTGGCATAATAACAGAAACTCCAGAAATCTCATATTGGCTACAAAACCATTCCCAGTCCCAGTCCCCCGTCCCCCAACCCATGATAACCTAAAACAAAATCACCCATAAGCAGTGGCATGAAAAGCAAATTTAGAACCTGCACAATATAATGATTGCATCAACGACATAGATATCTTGCTGAATTCCAAGAATATTGCACATAATAATCACGGCCGAATTCATTCTACGAATACCATAGATGAACTCATATAACAGAGTGACACTCAGTTTGCTGAGAATTCCCCCTGGAAGTTTGGGCAATAGTGCCCTTGGGTGATTTAACTGTACCTGTTGCTGCTCTCATTATGCAATACACTGGCTGAAACATACTGTATCCATGTCCCAATCGCCAGACTTATCTTGTTTGTCGAAGTTGGCTTGCGAATTGATGGCATCAATTAATGGCATCAATCGGTTATGACGTTAACCCGCTGAGGACGAGTCCCGAGAATACTCAGGCAGGGGTCTATGGGAAATGCGTGTTGTAGCCAAATCAACCCGTCCTCAATGGGTTAATATTTCTTAAATCAATTAATCAATAGATTTTTGTTTATTTTTGTGTCTCCTAAAAGTCATTCCCCATTCTATCAGCCTGCCTTCATGACACATTTATACCTATTGCTGTATTGTCTTCACATTACAATAATGTCTGGGAGTGCAAGTATGTACACATACACACACATGAAAATTACTGTATAAATGTGGCCTGTTACCACTGATGTAGTCACAAGCATTATAGCTGAGAAAACTGCAAGATGAAGTGATTTGGCTGAAAAATGAGAAATGTCATAATTAGCTTTTAAAAGAAAAGTTTAGAATTTGAGAGCTTAACAAGTTCTTGCCCAAATTTCAAAGGCTAAAACTATTTTGAAATCAGAAACTGTTAGGTCATTTTTTTTTTTTTTTTTGGAAGTGTCTTATAGCCTATATGATGGTATTTTGAAATTATAGTGAAAAAATAGTTCTGGTAAGGGTCTGAGAACCCTTCTTGCACCATTTCATATTTGCTTGCAATATATCGAAAGAGTCTACCAAGAAACTTACCTGGCTGACGCGATTTGCAGGGATGATGAGTTGTTTCGGCGTTTTTTAAGATCATAAATAAAAGTCAGTATATCGACTTTTATTCCAGGAGGATCCAGGTTAACTCGGTCTCAGGGACAACTCGGCCCTATTTCAGACAATTTATACGCAGTTTGCGATCGCCATTATTCTATACATAAGCGCACATTCATTTTTGTAGGCGCACCAGAGGTTCTTAGATGTGCGCGTTGTATTAACTCAGCCCATAACTTCGACCAGCCAGAACGCGAAGCGCTGCCATGGTACAACACTGTAAAATCCAGAGGGACAACTCGGCCCCGCCATCAAAGTGAGGCCAAGTTGTCCCCGAGTCCGAGTTAAACTGACCACGATCGGGTAAGTTCTGAGATGCAAACATTTTTGGTTAATATTTCGCATTTTCGTCATTACCCAACGAATATATTGTTATAACAACATTATTCCACTCATTTCTTAGGCATACGTGTACATTTCGGTGCGAAATTTGATGATTTTGCTGGCATACCAGAACTATGTTTTGGCTTTAACTCCCTGTGTTAGCAATTGCCCAATCTCTTACACATAACTGACTGTGTCTCAACTTCAAAGCTGTTTTCTTTTTTCACAACTGTGCGAACGGGGTGCTCTGCTTCCTATCCACTTCTGTGAATGGCTTCTGGAAATGTGGTGGCACAAACTGTATATCATATGAAAGCTATAAAGTGTCAGTCATGTCTAAAACTTCCTTAATCAGAAAATCAGTTTACCAGTGACTTCATGAGTCTTCCGTGGTGACTTGCTCACAGACACATCAGCCAGTAAAATGAAAACCACAAGGCTGAGGGGAAGATGATATACTCATATTTCTTCGTTCTACTAGACTATATTTGTTGCATTATGTGGCCCATTGTCTTGATTTGACCTCTCCCTGCACGCCGGGCAGTAGAGCAACATACTACATATTCAGGTCAGCCACAGTCCAAGTTTTATTCCTCGCTAAGCTGAAGGATTTCCCTGCATTTGTTTTGGCTAGCTGGATTAGACAGTCGCCTGATTTGGGAATCCAACTGGGATTTCCCGTTAGAGAGAGAACTGAAATGACTGGGAAATGGAAGAAATTGATAAAAAAACCCCTTTCCTTTTCTAAATTAAGATGTTGTGCCATCACTTTTACATTTTCCTAAAAATATTTAAAAACCAAAAGTTTTAATTGTTTCCATCTCCTCAATCATTGTAGAGTAGTTTTATACAAATATTGAGGAGTAATCACACCATGTTAACAATGGCATTTAATGTTGGGAATGTAAACAAAGACAAATTACTGTTATAGCAGAAATTTTCATGGCGTGGAAATTTTCATGCATTTCGCACGACCAGAAACCAGCATGAAAAATAAAAGCAGGCGAATATTTTTGCACATCATGTTCCATTAATGAATGTCTTTGATTCCACAGAATTAAAAACACACAAAATTCATCTTACCCAGCTGAACATTATTACTTACTCAATGTGATGTATGTCCTGAATGATAGGATTAAAAAAAAAAAATCTCAAGATTATTTGCTCCCGCATGATACAAATTATTGCACTACTTCTCTAATACTTGTAATGATTTTGATATAATCACAAAATTTCTTCAGATTTGGAGGGTGATGCAGATTGGACTATTCAGTGAGCTTTTTAGGTCTACACTGGCATAAATTTAAACATATAGATAGTGATGCAAATCTCAAAATTTGGTTCCCTCTAATTCATGTTAGTGCCAATGCCGCTATTCCCTCTTTCTGACATTCTATCAGGTTTCAATTAGATTTTACCAAAGTTTTTCTTTTCTCCCTCTCTCTTGCCCATGAGTACAGAGTGCCAAATTTAGACAGTTTATAGTTATTTTCATCTACCTTGAGTGTGGCATAAGAAATATGTTTCATGCATTCTTTTCCAGTGAAGGGGTAAATGACTGACCACTTTAGCCAAATGTCTCCTTGTCCTAATACTGCCAAAAAATAAAGGAGGACAACTATGGGTTGTAGCTCTGCTACGCGTGGGACTTTAACAGAGTTGGGTACCATACTTTGGCAACAGTGCCCTTCCTGAATGTTTGGGCAGAAAATACGACATGAAATTCAGCAGCTACGGGTTACCCCTGAAAGTCAAACTGAATACCCTGTGTGCGTGAATCAGATGCATCGTGCACCATGCCACTCACTTCTCTTGAAACAAGCATCACGTCATGACACATCCTTGCACTTGTTTGTCGTCAGCAACGTAATTTGCAGTCTACGGGACAAAGTCACATTCATGGGGGGTTTAGAGAAGGGATGTAACCAAGTGAAGATATGATGAAATAAACAAGCATAGCTTTGACGTTCCAGGGCAAGGTATAGAAACACAGGCAGTCCTGCTGTGGCTGTCAGCATGCCGTATTTAGGATAACACACCCAAGGGCTCTACACTTATAGGTGCCAGTACGGCAATGACCAACAAAAGAAAATCCAACAGTCTGTAGTGAAACTGATTGCAGTGAGATATAAAATGAATCTTACAGATTTCTTGGAACTGTCTGACAAATGACACCCCCCCCCCCCTCAATCAATCCCACTCCAGAGCAGCATGAGGGTTTGTTAGCCATATTCTCATTGATACCTCTCTAGAAATTATTGAGAAAAATCAGAAAAAGAACAAACAGCACATATGCAAGTTAGGGACTATCTATATACACCATTTCTATTTTCGCTTAAAAAAAATACCTTGAAGATCTCCGAAGAAGTCACTAATGAGTGCAAATGAAATATTCTACTTTGAGCTCCCTATTTAATCCTGAGGATTACTAGACCTACTGGAAGGGGGGGGGGGGAGGGAAGCCACCCTATAAAACTCGATACCCAGAAATATGAAAGCATCCCCTGTGTCAGGTGTGAATGCGAAATATGACGCGGGACAGGATGTTTACATTACGATCGGCGCTGACACATGTGATTTGCTGGCATGCTTGTGTCATCAACCTCGTCGCGTGAATCACTGCGACAGCGATGGTGGCAGTGCCTGGCACTTTGAAATGCATCCAAGAACGTGGTGGCAACAGGTGCTACAGTCGCAGAACAGACGGCTACAAATGTCACGCATTGACGGGACACTGGCAGCCTGCCCCTTCCCCCTCACTTTCTGCTTGTTCGGGGAGTATTTTGCCTTCTATCACTTTCTCGTCTCTCTACTGCCATTGAAAAAAAAAAAAAAAAAAAAACAGGAGGGAGGGAGGGGAGGAGTTTAGACCCATATCATGTTTGTTAAGCCACAGTTTAGTATACTGAAGTCTCAGTTTCATGGATTAATGTCAACTTTGAATGCTTGAATTGCACAATGTATATGAGTGGATAAAGATAATGTCACGTTACATTTCTAACCCTTTGAGGACAGGCTGATCTTGATGTAACACGCTTCTGCCGAAGTATACCTGAGACTAGTCTTCAATGGGTTAATGAGCAATAAAGACTCCATCAACACAAAGATGTAGGCACTACAATACTTTAAGCACGAGACTGCAATTGTCTCGTGGTCTCAACCGCATTGAGAAATAACTTGAGGTGATAAATAGAGCATAAAGAACTTTTAATGGGCAGTGGCTGGCAGTCACACTTAATAGATACTGATAAATTATAACTTACGCACCCACCAAAGGCAGGATTTCCTTATTGTTTTTTTTTTGGTTGAATCAGTGGGAGGAATGCAATGAAATGGCATTGCCTTGTCTATTGCTTGCTCATGTGGAGATGCAAGCTATCACTATTGCATGCTATCATATGAACCTGTGAAACTCCATAACTGTCTCATTTCATATCCAATAAAAAAGGACAAAACAAAAACATTTGTTATCATTCTTGTGCTTAATTTTATTCTACCTGTCTGAGACAACCTGAATATAGGACAGCGTGTTCCCCCCCCCCCCCCCCCCGATTGTCAGCATGTTAAGACTATTAACAGTTGGAGGCTCCTGTTAATAGGGTGTGGTCATTAGAATGACTGTCACATTGATGTATTCTGATATGTGCAAGCTCTTTGTTTAGAGGAGATTCCGTGAGATAGGTATGTAATGCAATACTGTAGTGACTTTGTGTTGGCGTTGTGAATAAAGCAATCTCTTGGCTATGGGGCAAAGAACTAGATACACTCATTGGATTGATTTGCACCCAAAGATTTTAACCCACTGCCAGGATATTCTTCTGCCCACTCCACCCCCCCCCCCTTTCTTTCCTTTAATTCACCTCTGCTAGACAGAAAGACAGGTAGATAAATACATAAGCAAACTTGTCTTTATCAAATTTTCAGTATTCTTGATGAAAATTTGAAACATGTGACACCCGACAACTGACCGGTCAGGCCAGGCTGCTATCTACATCAGATGTGAACAGAGTGGACAGCACCCTGAGGGGAAATGTCCTAACATATCTCAGTTTCAATAATGCAAAATCTGGACTGCAGCTCACTAAACATGTGAACATAAAATACTTGCATATTCTTTATATAAGACAAATACCAACACACCAGCATACATTCACACATAATGCATGAGCTCACAGTCTGTAGGGGTTACTTATTAGTGATAACATGCTTGAAGAAAACAAAATGGACACTCACACGACATTGAAAAAAAGACACAAAAAGAAATTTATGAACACCATTAGAATGTCTTTGTCATAGTTTAATCCAAGATAATCTTTGAAATGTGAAATGCATTCTGCAATTCGTTTTGCAATTTGTCCTGCATTCACCTCAACTCCAGAAAGAAATAGACAACTATGTTTTGAGAGCTGGTTTACACTGTCCTGGAGGATTTTTTATAGTGAAATCACATAAACGTGTGACAATTTTCCTTTATCATACAAACCCAAGGGCATGACAACATGTTAGTAACAACAACATCAAAACTGTTTTACACTTGGTGGCCAGTGGGAAGTCTCTATTATTGGGCGTGTTTACGTAGGGTGGCCAGTAGTTTGCCACGGTCCCCGGATGGAAGGAAGCATAGTGCCACAGTCTAAACACACAAACGCAAAACTGACATTGGCCTCACAAGAGTTGATGTCCTGAGCTAGTCAATGGTCACAAAAAGGTGATATCACCACAGTTCAGCCACCTAGTGCTGACACACAGTGATTAAAGGAAGATTCTGCCTAATGTGCCATTAATCCTTTAATTTCTGCAGAATTTTTTTTTTTTTTTTTTTGGGGGGGGGGGGTATTCAAAGTGCATCACATAGATTTGAAGCTATATCAATCAATCCTAAAATCATATTCATATCACGTGTAACTATCCTTGACCTCTTGTGTTTCCACTTGCGCTTTCACACAGTCATTGTGGCATTGACATAATACAACTCCAGATTCAAGCACTTACAAGAATCAACTGTTAAAATCATAGTAATATCCTGGAAATATGTATTTGTTAAATTCTGATTAATCAACTAATTTAAATTTGAAGCTGAGGGATGTGTAATAATTTCAAACCAGATAAATGAATACTGCAGACAAAGATCATGTAAAGTTGAGGTCCACAACCAAATGACTGCCTACTGGTTCACACTCTATATTTTGCTACCAACATGAAGCTGCATTGCAGAAATATCCTGAAAGGATATCATTGTATAAACACAACTGTTAAGATGGAAACCCAATGGTTCAAATGGTGCCATATTGGTTTCTTGCCAAGTGAAAGAGAGCAAAACAACTACATGAAATCTATTTTAATGGATGGTTTGAAAAAAAAAAACACAAAAAAAAACCAAGTTCAGGATATGACAGTAACAGATACGTTTCTCCATTTTGATTGGTATTTTGATCTACCACTTCTTCCTGTCAGAGCATGTATTGCTCAAAGCCCATAGAAATATGAGGCAATCTACTTCCCAGGTATGGCCCTTTCCACTTGCCTATGTAACCTAAGATATGTCAATCTATCTATTCCTAGATAAAATATAACAAAAACACTTACAGTATTTACATTGTGAAACACATTTATTTGCATGATAAGTGGGAAACATATATCTTTAATGATAACTCATTGTGTAAAGGTGTCTTGTAGCTGAATGGTATGTCCTGACATGTCAACTGAATTAACTTTGATTGTAACAGATGTCATGAATATCTGACAGGTGCCTGCATGAACAGATTTCAATGTGGGCCAGATGAATATGGTGGGCAAATTGCTGTAGTAAATGTGAAACAAGTTCCTTGCTTGGAGATATAAGACAAATCTAGTATCCCTACTAGTACAGATTGTATTTGTTAAGCAGAACTTTTGCAGGGTCAAGCACTTAATGCTAGATTATCAAGATAAGCGTGGATTTGTGCAGTTTGAGGCAATTGAAAAATGGAAGGTACCTATCGCATCTAGAATGCACAGAACCAAGAGATGTGATATGATTGTAGTGTATTCCTGTTGAAGACTTACATGGTAGTTGTAAGGTTCAGTTGTTCAAATGTTACATTTCACTGAGATACTGTAAAATCAGAAATGTTCGCTTCCATGAAACTTTTGGGAATTTTGCAAGGAGCTAGATTCGCAAAAGAAAAATGCACATGAGCGTTTTTGTCTACACAATGCACTGAATACCAGTGACAATACAACAAAAAGACCTTCACCTCCAATTCGTGAAAGTTTATGCCACTAATGTTTCTGGTTTTAAAGCAGCACAAACTTCAGGAGAAAATGGCCTTTAGTTTCTTTAAAACTTAAAATCACAACTAAAATGTTTTTGGGGTTTGTTTTTTTTTGCTTTTTTTTTTCCAAGCACAGTTCTAGCAACAAAGAGAATCTCCCCTGACAAGCTGAAAAGGTGAGGCTTGTGGACAATTCCCACATTCCCACGATGCATCAGGTTCTCTTCCGGACAGGAAGCTGGAGCGGCGTGGGGAAAACATCGAGAGCACCTCGGAACGGACGTCCTGAATCTCTACCACGGAGCCAAGCAGACCCTGGGATTCGGCATAGTCTCCCTGTCCACAGACCCTATAATCCTGCAGACAATGATATTCTTGAGTAACTTTACATCTCTCGCTTGTGAAAAGTTGTCACTTATGGTAGAAGTAAACCATCTAGAAAAGAATACAAAGTTTCTCAGGTTGCAAATGCACTTACTTAACATGGAAGAACAAGTAGTTATCGTGAATGATTTGATAACATCTTTATTGTCTATTCAAATTTGGGTGGTTTTGGATTGATATCATATTGTTATCCTTAGATAAATCTTTTTATCAATCTTGTGGCTTCTAGGTTTTTGGGTAATATTTAGGCAAGAATTTGAATACAGAAGATTTACCTATCTATACATTCATGAATATATTTAGCTGTTAAGTCCAACCTTTCACATATCCACATGCCCATACACATAAATGTTGAGGTATCTTGGAACAATTGAAGAGCCATTAGCATATTGACACCATCCTGCTTTCAAATAGTATATAGATACATACATATACATAAATGCATAGGTATATACATGGTATGTGAGAGTTGCAAGACATACAATATACAAACATGCATATACACACAGACACACACAGACATATGAATACACACAGATATTCGAACAAAGTGCTTGCTGGTAATTCTAGAGAAATGGTGTAATGACTACCTATCGAATTCATGTTTCCCAAACTTACTCTTCTTTAACACACCAATCACAGGATTCGCTCGATTCCATTAAGGATTTGGCGACAAATTTTTATCTCATAATAACATGGGTATACATGCCACATGCATGCATGCGGCGAGAGTGAACAAACTTGCCTTTGATTAAATGACATCTGATT
This sequence comes from Diadema setosum, assembly GCF_964275005.1. Taxonomy (NCBI): domain Eukaryota; kingdom Metazoa; phylum Echinodermata; class Echinoidea; order Diadematoida; family Diadematidae; genus Diadema; species Diadema setosum. Next base: position 9,767,324 of record NC_092685.1, on the reverse strand, counting down.
TTGCACAAACAACTGGTTCCACTGCATCCCAATCAAATATTTATTTGATGTCTCTAAACCATCTCCTGATTCTCCTACTGTTAATATATGCCTCACCAGGGCAGTCTCTGAACTAAATTGTGGATTATTTAAGGGTTCTAAGAAGTGATCTTATAATTCCTTGCAGAGACCATTTAATGATAGCAGTAAAAAGAAATAAAAAAAGATAAAAGCACATTTAAAAATCACCCTCTGTTTGTCTTTAATAAATTGTTAGCACTGCTACATTTCTTAGCATTAAAGTGATTTTTTTTCTTGCAGGTGAAACCCCTTCCCCCCCCCCCCCCCCCCAAAAAAAAAGAGTTAAAGAAACCATGAAACCAAACACTCATCTTCTAGTGGTGTCCATGAATTGTATCATTCTTTGGACAGAGGGAATGCTAGACAGAGGAATGAAGATGACTGTGGACTCACACAATTCAAGAGAAAGATCCATCAGCTTCAATTCAAACAAGCTGACAACGATTCAATGGTGACTATTTTGAAAGGCTAAAGAAGGGCACTGTAACCGCATCAGCAGACAAACATGAGCAGTGGATCATTGCAATCCAAAATAGGTCACTCCAGCGTTCCAAGAATACTGCCCAAGGGGAAAATATAGGACAGGGACATTGAACTAAACCGCTATTTAAAACCAATATCAATTATCATGCCATATAAGGATGGCTGGGTGGTTTGGATAACCGAGTGCCTAGCCACTTGAAACAATTGCCTGATCACCTGACCGACACCGGAGGGTTGACTCAAAGTCCTACTCAATTAGCCAAGAGATTGTATCACTCCTGCAGCTGCACTGCTCTGCTTTCGGTACATATGACTTTATTCTGGTATAAACTGTAGTAAAACAATCAAACTGCAGTACTACCAAAAAAGAAAAAAAATGATTTCACATTGATATCACAAAGAAACTCTGTACCATGTAGCTGCAGTGCTTTGCTTTCAGTACAAAACTTCATTTTGGCATTAACTATAACATAAAGATGGAACTACAACATTACAAAAAAAAAAAAGAACAATGTTCTTTACATATTGATGAATGAGTGCTGAGAGCTTCAAAGTATTCTCTATAATACATCAATAGATTCTGTGGAATTATGTGCCCAGTACAAGACGTTGCATCATCATACTTCTAGCACAGTGGTATTTACATCTTCATTCATGGATTTGCTTTCTAATCGCTAACACAAATGAAAATTCTGTACGATATAATATTTATCCTGCAATGCCATAATCTTTAATTCAATTCAAAGTTTATTTCATTTTCCGACAAAACATAAGTTACACTTCTTTTGACAACAGAGAATAAGGTAAACAGAACATTATGTATTGAAAAGAATGTACAACATTGAGGACCTTATAGTAATTATACATTGTTGTAAAAAAAGAAACAGAAGTGATCGAAATGAAGTACATGTATAACTTTGCTTAAAGTGCGAAAAATGGAGAGACCCACTAAAAAGACAGAGCTTGTAGAATGTGGGCCCCTCTGGAAAAATAACATCAGTGGGAAGATTAATTGAAGCATCAAAAATACAAAAGGAAAAAAAAAAGAAAAAAAAAGAAGAAGAAGTAGTCTGGAAGCCCACTGAGAATTAGATTCAGAAATAAATACATTTACTTTCATAGATGCGAACAAACATAGAAAAAGACTAGACAACGAAACAACTACTGAGGAAAAGGTTGTACGGGACAAAACGGAATGGACAAGACTAACAAACAGAAGACAAAATAGCAAACGAAAATGCACAACAGAGACAGCGATCTCCGACAGAAGCATGTCAAGAGAAACAGATGATAGTTGTGGAGAAAAAAAGTGATATTGTAACGCCTGAAAGGAGAAAAGCAAGGAAATGAAGGGACGTATGAACTGGAGTAAGACAGAAATTCAAGTCTTTGACGCTTTGGGCGATAGCGTAGATGGCAGCAGACATCCACTAAAAAGAATACAATTTATTCTTCAAAGAGGAAAAAAGGTAATTAAGTCAGTATGTGAGAAAGAAGGCCAAATGGCTAGTTCAGTACTGTAGAGTCATTCGATTGCAATAGAAAGGACTTCAGTCTCCTCTTGAAAGAATATATAGATGGGGCGTTTTTTATATCATGATTCAAAGAATTCCAATAATTTGGGCCTATATAAATAAGTGTATTTTTAGCAAGGATCGTGCGTAAAAGGGGTAAATGAAATTCATTGGAACGCCTAGTGGGATATTCATGAAATGATTGGTTTTTGAGGAACATAGAATCAAAAATAGATGGAAGCAAATTGTTGCAATAATTGTACATGAATTGGCCTAAATTATACATAAACAGATCTTTAATTTTTAAGAGTTTGCTAGAGGCAAACAACGTGTTTGTATGAGAACGTACAGGGGAATGGCAGATAACGCGGAGGGCTTTCTTTTGCAAGAGGGACACTCTTTCAAGTAAATTCTGATACGTGTTGCCCCAAACTAAACTTCTGAACAAAGACAACAAATAATTCTTGGAAAAGTCATTTTCCTTTAACCACTTGGCAGATAACGCGGAGGGCTTTCTTTTGCAAGAGGGACACTCTTTCAAGTAAATTCTGATGCGTGTTGCCCCAAACTAAACTAATGAACAAAGACAACAAATAATTCTTGGAAAAGTCATCTTCCTTTAACCACTTGGTGCTCCTTAACTGCATTATAAAAACAAAATGAACAGGAATTGCCATAATCCAGCGATACTTTTTTTTTGTCTGTTATTGTTGCTAAGCTCCTAATGGGGGCAAACATATGTGTAGTATGCCTGATAACGATCAAAGCCTGATCTAATAAACACATGGCTCTACTTATTTCACCAACTTTTTTCATTGCTGTTGTTGTAGTGCAGCAATTCCTGTGTGAAACCATGTGCTGAAGCAGTGCCTCAGATGCTTGATAGGGACCATTGATGTATAGTGGCTACTTAGACCAATTGTTGTTCTTGTCACAAACAGGATGCACCACTCATTAGGGGCTCAAGTAGTCTTCCTCTCGCTGGTGCACAGAAGCGCATTTCCACTTTCACTTGTGAAGTTGCGCACAGCGCCTGATACTCACTATATTACCCAGCGGCCTCACAATTAGTGGCATATGTTCATGCCGAAGGTATACAGTGAAATCTTTCACCTTTCGGAGAATTATCTGAGTTTAGAAATCAGTCACATACACTATAGTCCCGATTTGGTGTGGATATTCTCGTCAACTGCCATCAAAGACCCTTTTTACCCACAATGCCGCACCACCAAACAACCTGCGACAACGAAAACAACCTCCTCCTTCACGAAAAAGGGGAAGAAAAGAAGGAGAGACAGACAAATTGGTCATGAAAGCCATTAATATAGACAGCATTTAAATCAAACCATAAACTGGAGGAAAGAGGAGGAGCTTGTGATATTTACTGTAGGGTATTACTGTCATTCACGTCAGGGATGCTCCTGTTGGGGGGGGGGGAATCAAAGTGCCAGCCTTTTCCTTGAGTTATTAGAACTTATCTTGATTAGCCTCTTCCAAAGGCCTTTGCCCTCTTAGCACTGACAAGTATGAACAAAGTGAGCTGAAGCTGAGCGTGCCAGTCTTCTGAGATCTGAGAATGTTATCATCATTCATGAGTCGATTAAAAGTTTAACCCGCATGCCACTCCTACTGAGTTATTCAGTTAATCACTCCAACCAATGAAATTGCTACATTGACCCATTGCCCAAAAGGGAAAATGGACTATGCATGAGCTTTTGCGAAGGAAGCTTATCTGCTGATTGGTCGTCAGTTTTGACGGCAAACAATGGCAGCAAAACTTGGTGGCATGACTCTTGTCTCGCGTGATGATTCTCTGCTACAGCTTCCCTTGCAAGTACTCCATCACGATAGTCTTTGACGAAGGCTAATCTTTGATGATGGGGGCAAAGGTGCACCAAGAGCCCCGAAATTACTTTCCATTTCAGGAGAATTGTGAAGCACTAATAAATCAACAAGCTTTTCAGACCCAAGAGTCTGCCAGCGCACAATGTTTGCGAACCCGGCGGATTTATTGCTTGGAAACAGTTTGATGCAGAAGGGAGATACCTGGCTCCGATGACAACTGGCCATGTGATAGCTCTGATCTCTGATGCAGGTGGTGGAAGAAAATGTCAGCTCCCATTCTCTGCTCCCGTCAAGTTTCCAATTCCTTCAGATACTTTGGGTCCAAATCCCCTCGGGGAGTTTCACCTGAAACATGAACTTTACAGCAGTATTGGGAGTATGACGACAAAATGGGTAGGCCAATATAGACCAATAGGCAGTGGGCTATGTTTTTCTGTGTCCGTCGTGGTATTCACTTTCACATTTGAGAGCCAAAGTACATTGTATGCAGATGAAGGTGAATTTCATGTCCTCGGAGAGGGCTCCTTCTATCTCTTCATCTTCTTTGTATCAGCAAACAACATCGAGTGTGTCATAAATCAAACGGAGCACATTGAGCAGTACTCCATAGATCCCATTTGATAAGTGATTATGAATAATTTCCCTCATGACTGTACACACACCAGGGGCAGAATGATTCTGGGGATAAACTTCTCTAAAAATGTCAACATAATTTGAACACTCGGAAAGATTAGTGATGACAGAAGTGAAGCAAATTAAAAGTTATATGAAGATGTCATATGCATTTTCTTTCTCTCTCTCCACTAATGCACATTGTCTTTATCTATCTATCCATCCATCCATCTGTTCATAAATCTCCTGAAATCACTATACATGCAGTTATGACAAAAAAGCCATCACAAAGTATTTGGCCTGCACCAACTTAGCACATAGGGTTAAAGGACAAGTTCACCTTCATTAACATAAGGATTGAGAGAATGCAGCAATATTAGTAGAACACATCAGAGAAAGTTTGAGGAAAATTGGACAATCGATGCAAAAGTCATGAATTTTTAAAATTTTTGTGTTGGAACTGCTGGATGAGGAGACTACTGAGGGTCTTGATGTCATATGAGTACAACAGTATAAAGAAAATGTGAAGAAAATTCAACATATTTTCACTTTTTTCGCATAATAAAAGAGCACTTGACTTGTCTCTTTCTAAAGGCAATGGGAATAATATTACCCATAACATATGTCAGTAACGAGTCAAGGGAATGTGTACTTTTTTCAAAAGATGAAATTTTGTGAAATTCTCTTTATATTTTCCTTATATTGTTGTACGCATGTGACATCATACACTACAGTAGTCTTCTCATCCAACGGTGACTGCACAAAAACTTCAAAAATTCATAACTTTTGAACGGATTGTCTGATTTTCCTCAAACTTTCAATGATGTGTTCTACTAATATTGCTACATTCTCTCAATCCTTATGTTAATGAAGGTGAACTTGTCCTTTAACATCAATGTTTGAGCATTCTGAGGAAATCTGTCAATCAATGAATGCACCAACCTATACATTTCTGCATGGATTTTCAGGATGGCATCGCCTTTCTACAGAAAACAAATGATTTCTTTCACAAAGATTGATACCTACTGTCTGGTGTGTCAATTACAAAGAATCTTTTTTTGTCAGTACCATAGGCAACTTGTTTATAACACAATGTCAATGACATGCTTAGCTGATACAGGGGAAACTGCCTGCAGTGAGGACCTAAAGACCATGGCAATTACCTTGTTACGTCAGGGTTCTCATTATGTCATGGTACAAAGCAAAGGAAATATACACTCAGCAAAAAAAGAAAGTAAACACTTTTTCAAGTTCATCTTTCTCATAGATTATTTGGCTAATATTAACGTTTTATATATCATGTTAATGGTAATTTAATTGGCTATCACCCTAGTTGGTTAATAAATATGGAAACTTTACCCATGAGTGAACACATCAGTTTTTCTCTTCCAAGGCGCAAAAGTAAAAATTGCAAAAACGGACAAGTTGTCATTCATGCGTACCTGCTCTTCCATATAACAATGAGAACAAAAGACAAATACAACACCATAAGAAATGCAAATTAATTTGCAAAGATCAACCTATGATCTCTATAGTGTCTTTGTAACCATCCAAAAATAAAGAAAGGCAAAAAATAAGGGAGGAAAATGAAGAATTCTGTCAAATCCATATTCAAAAGACATAAGAGAAGAAGTAATGGTAACAAAGGTGGTAGAAATTTGAAATATTATTCCAATTTAAGAAAATTTCAAATAATATTTGGTTTTTAACTTATTTCTGCCATTTCATTTAAGTCTCTCATTGCGTTGAATTGGTCGTTTGTTATCATTGCCATCTTGAAGGGCATTTGCAAATGAATATCAAAACGTCAATTTCTGCAATTTTTACTTTTGTACCTTGGAGGACAAAAACGAATGTGTTCACTCATGCGTAAAGTTTCCCTTTGTATGAACCTACCAGGTTGATAGCCAATTAAATAACCATTAATATGGTATATGACACATTGATTTTTATCAAAATCTTCTATGAAAAATATGAAGTGGAAAAAGTGTTTACTTTCTTTTCTTTTTTTTGCTGAGTGTAGAAAGTTGGGACATGTAAGATCACCTTGTTATAAGAGGGTTTTGCTATTCAATGGCTTCACAGTGAGGTTGGATTGTAATTTTGACTGAAGTAAACCAACATAGATGTATATATGTGAATAGAAGGACATATGACTAACGAGGAGTTAACATATGGAGCAGCTCTTCTTTCTTTGGGGCATTGTTTAATATTGCTACAGTACACCACTATAATTCTATCAGAATGAATCTATCAGAATGAATAAAACTTTTTTTTGGCAAATGTTTTTATGGCTTCTTAATTAAAGCATGATGGTACTCTCTTAAGAAACAGGAGTCAGAGCACAATAATGAGTGTATTGGTAATGAAAGGCAAAACAACAAGTTGTCATAAAACTTTGAGTTATTACCCCCTTAGTAGAATACAATGTTCTGATTAAAAGAGTTACCAGAACAGTGAATGACTTATCAGATAATACACTACATTCCTTCTCAGTATTTCCAACCCTGAGTACATCTGATGCATTTCATAGAAAACATTAAAAAGTTTACTGCGAGCATAAGAAAGACAATGATAGATACAATTTTAGGTAAAAACCCATAGAAACAACAACAAAAGAAAACTAAACAATTGATGAAAACCCATATCTGATATCTATCACTCTGGTTGCACCACAATTACATCAACACTATATATCCGCAAAGACTTTTGCCATTCCAATATTGTTGCTTCACTCAACATTTACGTGTTTGTAAGCGATATCACTTGAAAAAACAAAGGGCTAAAGATAGAGTAGAATGAAAAAAAAAAAAATAAGGGGGGGGGGTGGGAGTAGGTAGAGAGTTCCTGAACTGGATTCATGCCAGGCAGGAAATGGGATGAGCTGACTCTTATCATACCTGAGGGATGAGGACGCCTTGGCCGAATTGTAACTTATCCACCTCGTCCATTTCCGTCGCTGTCTGGCTTCCATATACGTCGAGCCACGTTCTTCCTCTAGCCATATAATGGCTGTTGGTATTTAAAGTGCTACTTTTCAAACAATCACTTATTGCCCTTTCTAATCTTTTAATCAGTCTTTTTTTATTCACATCACAAGCACAATATCAAAATTGTGTGAATCACCTGAAAAAGAAACTACGCAATGGAAATGTTTAGTTGTAAGAATCTCAACTTGATGCACAGTTACCTTTCAGGGCCTATTCACACTGAAAGTTGTTGAGCTATTGTTCTTCAGCCATTTTAAGAACTTTATGAGAAAAAAAAAATCATGTAAGTGCCTTTACCACATTGTACTTCTCCTTGTTTCAATATTTACACAAAGTTTGCCATTAAAATGGCCAGTGAGAACCCACTACAAAATAAAGTCAATGTGCAATCTTGTTTGAATCATTTAATTGGGTGTATGTCAAGAGTGATCTGTGAGTTTCAGCTTACTATCCAGGCTATTTTACAGGCACATATCTGGCCCTTCCACACACAAGTGTTATCATTTTTTGCATTGCAAAAATCGATGATATTCCAACCGCTCACACATGCCCCCCTCCCCCCCCCCCCCCAAAAAAAAAAGCCACTCAGCTGCAAGCAATGTACTTTACATCTCTGAACTGCACATTGGGCACCTTAGTGTGATAAGTTGCATCATGAAATAAAAAAAAAAAACTCTCTTTTTTTTTTCTGTATGCCACTTGCACACACTGTGTGTGTGCATGACAAATTATAGCCACATATAAAAAACATTTTTTTTTTTCCATCATGATGTGGATCGCAATAGTTAATTTTCTTTTTTTTTTCCCTACGCACATGAAGCAGCTATTTTCACATTGTGCTGCAAAAATCAATTTTGGAAAATCATTGATTTTGGATGTATGTGAATGGGACTATTGTGTGACTATGTGCAGGACTGCTGAGCCAGATGTATTTGTAGTCTGAAAATACCTGGTCAAATTTGGATTCATTAACCCTTTGTGTGCCTTGTTTATTTCCTATCCATTGGGTTTGTACATGAAATTTGTGCACATTTGATTCACTGACACAGTAAGGGTTAATTTGGACTGGTCACTTGACATACAATTGGCAGATGAGCTGTCAAACAGAAATGATGTATAATGATTTGCAAATCATATATTAATTTTCAGTCCAGTGGGGTGAGGTAGATCCAAGTTCTCATATAGGCCCTGTGGCTGCATGGCGCTGCTAAGTTACGTATACACCCCTTCCTGTTCTCCACCATCACAAGCTAGTTTTGAATAAGTGGCATGGTGTGGAATATAAAACTGAATCACACGGCCCCACTAAAAGACTACATTATATGTCCAAGCCATCACAGCACATTATTATGGCCAGTCCCTGAATGCAACAAGGAAACCAAACAGGCTAGATAAATGTTTATTGGTTCTCAGTGTGTCATTCAATGTGACTTTGAACAGACTTTGTTTCCTGTTTTGAATACTGATGAGGCTTTACATCACTTTGCTACATTGTCAGGTTGCATGATCACACTTTTTATATGAATATCACTCAATCAGGAATTATTAAAGGGTGCATGGGGTTGGGCATAAATTATTAATCTCAAGTTGGTTTTGCCTAAACTGCATATCTATTCCAATAATCCAAATACAGGACATTTCCATGAAAAGTATTGTTTCTACTGGTAGGTAGCAGTCAAATGTCCAGCAAATTAGATTTTCTCTTTTTTTTTTTAACGAAAACTTGGTAGATAGGCCCTATTATTATGTTAGTTAACTGTCCAGCAAAAGAACTTTGATAACACAGAAGGAAAATGAGCAATCAAAGCCACTGCAATTCACAGCCTTTATCCAAGGTGAAGCATTATCTAACTTGACTATGGGCTGTTTATAAAGGACAAATTTCCTTCATATCATGAAAGTGCCCATTTAGTTGAACTAAATGGTAGCACAAAAACCCTGTGCTTTTAACATGGAACAAAATTAATAATTCTGCCCATGATTTGAAATGACATTCACTTCTTTCTGTGTTCATATTTTGTTCCGTAAAATGATACAGTAAAATAATGTATTATGGAGAAGTATTTTTGTCCTTAAATTCCTGATCGCTCACTAGCCAAATGCTGATGTCTCTGTTTCTTCTCGCATAATTACATCCAAAGATACTCATGTCAACAGGTGTATTCACGTTGCATATGGCTTCAGGGGGAGTTCAGCGTTCGTCTTTCGATACCTGGTATGAAACACTGGTATTTGTTCCCAGATGGATGCATTAAAAAGAAATAACAAGCTGCCAAATCCACGATGACTTTAAACATCTGCCATTGACCCCTGCCAGAGTCAGATTACCCCCAAATGGGATCGAGTTGCCCAGCTCAGCACCAGGTTACACCCACCTGCAAGCTATCATGTGCACAGGGATGGGATTAATGGATCAAGTCAGGGTGAACATTCCTCAAGACTATTCCTGCCAAAGTCCCCAGAAACCACATTTTTGCAGTTTTTCATATAGCAAAAATGAAAACTCTGCTTTTATTAGGGCCCTACATTGATCATAAACTATTGTTTGATTTCAGTTGAAGGATTATTCAAAGACCTCTGAATCAGTATAGCTGATGCTCATATTGACAATACATATCAGAAGGTTAAAGCTTATGAACCTGTCTCGAAATAGCAAATCTGTGAGTGATCTATTTCATCACTTCTACGTACTCTTGAAATGAACATCGTGAACTGAGAAGAAATGGGATCAAAAGTGTTGTTGTTGTTGTTGTTTTTACAATTAAGTCATCAGTAAGCTAAATAAAAAGAAATTGAAAATCCTAACAGTCAGACCCATGGTGAAAAACATTTAGAAAGTCAAGTTGGCCATAAAGGGCATTAGACTGATGACTGTATGAAATTAAACTCATATACTGGTAGTCATTGCCATTAAAGCCTTAAACACTGCTTGACAGGTGATTTTGCTGAAAACTATAAAACTGGATGTTCAGAAATTATGAATACTACATCCATCTAATTGCTGACATTTTTACTGATTCTTCGGGAGGAAATCTAGGAAATAAAGTGTGATTAATTCTACATCAAAAAAAAAAAAAAAGAGAGAAAAAAAGAGGAAGACTCTGGAGAATAAAAACAAAAAAACAAAAACAAAAAACATTCTATGACCAGGAAATTACTGTCCGGTAACTTTAGCAAGCTCTTTCAGGATGGCTCACCAAAATGCAGGCTTTCAACATATTTTAACCTGCTTATTTCTTCCAAAATGCTTTCATGCTTGCAGAACTTCATCTATATCCTTCCTGGCCATGCCCTCAAGCAACAAACGAAAACATGCTATGATTATCATGAAAAATGGAGACTCACGATCAAAGTGTCTGAAATACAAAAAGAAAGAAGAGGGGAGAGAAAAAGAAAATTAAGTGCTCTGTTTACACCAAGATGCCATCACATTACAGGCACTGACATTTTTCTCTGTCCTTTCAATCTAAATATTGAATCTTGAAATAATAAGCACACTAAAGTTGGAGGAAGACTACATGGCGTGATTTATGGCAATGCAGTGACTCTTGACAGAGGGCCATGTACTATTTTGGCAACGGACTTGCATCCATCACAACTTTAGGATGAGTAAGAAGAAAAGAAAATACACATGAACATACACCATCAAATAACAACTCATATAAAAATAACAGCTCTGAGTTATGTTGGACAGATAAGATAGTTCTTTAGCTTAAAACACCTGATCCACTCTCAGCCTGGGAAAATTTAAGCCGTATCACAACTTAGAGACACTGTTTCTACAAATCCTCAGAAAATTTACTCTCTTTTTTAGCACCATGATGAAAAGAGAAAATGATGCTACATGTGTGCAAATTACATGTGATCAATATGATATTCCTTTTAGATACCTAAATTTGGCAAAATCACCTGTGCTAATCATTCATATCATTTACATCCCATTGTTTCTTTTAACCCGTTTAGGACGGTTTGCTTTGGCGAGCGAACACCCCCACAGACGGACAGGTTTTCCAAAATCGAGCCCGAACCGAGGGTTACTAAGGGGGTGTGACTTACGGTCTCGCTTTACCCAATCATCAAATTGCCGTGTATGCGGTGTAGGAATCCGCTCTCTGATTGGATGAATAACGACCGCTCATGAATAATAATGTCGCTTCCCTTCGCTATCTGGGTTCGCGCGCGCGGTTTGAACTTCACGTACTGTACAATCGTCAATTTACGTTCCCTCATCAACTCAAATGAATAGCGTCTTTTATTATTGGGCACCAGGCTATGTCGAGGGTGTCGCAAATTTCTACTACATAATTGTCTTGAATTTACTGATTCATGGAGGCAATCTTTTATGGAAACTGTAATCCGTTGATCACAAGCCTTCAAAGTCTTTCAATGAAAAGCGATCGATCGGAGGATTGTGTACAGGCTTGCGTATTTCCATTTACACGACTGTAAGACACGCCAAGTAAATCTCGTATTGTGGCGATATCAAAGGCACACGAACCCACTCTTGACTTCCTGTTGTTCACAAAATTCCTTACCATAGCTAGTCAATGAATTTTGGAAACAGAAGGAAGTTTATTCATTGTATACAACATTTGAAAATCTGTTACACCTTGTTTGTCCCCGCTACTTGTATCCAAATACAAAGCTTGCGTGTCTGTAACAGAAGCACGTGGTTTTTTTTTTTCAATACTAGGCAAACCATCAACGATGTAATATTACAAGTAGAATTGGTGATACTGATTTATCAAAGTCGAATTTCGTAATAGAATAACGTCCACTTGAGTTTATTTCTTGGTTCTGTTTCAGTAATTCCCATAAAATTGACAAGAGCCTGGAATATGTTCAATATTCAAACAAATCTTTGCATCTTTCTAACTTTCTTTGAGACGAATAAAAATGCATAATCCACGCTTGCGCGATACCTGCCATCCCCTGTAGAAGTCTGTATAAAGAAGTTTGCTTCCTGAAATTATCAATCGTGACTACCTACAAATTTCGATCATGCGACTTATGATAGGTTTTCATTGGATGCATACAAGATATCACCGGGTGGATTTGTGAGTTTATTATCGGGGTTTGATGCAGCTATTTTTCTGTGAGATCTTACAATTCCTTTACAACTTCGACGTAATGTCGGGAAGATAATGATTATTCACTATGTATCAAGTGAAATGAGATTTCACACAGTGATACAAGACATATATTTAATTATTATAAAAAGTAATCACCAACCTAAATGAGTATCGTTATTTCTTACATAGAAAAAACAACAACAAAAAACTAAGAATAAAACACCGGTCCTGTTTAAGCCAGTTGACAGAACATGTATGAGCTCTTCAGATGAAACAGGGGAGTCTATACGATGAGAAGAGAAAAAGGAGAGAAAAATAGGCTGGTCATCTAAATTTTGTTTGATTGACGGTAGATAATCTGAAAAGATTTTTCAAACGTAATGTAAAATTATACAAGATGAGGTTTGCCTACAACCTGTGTTTTGGTAATATCTTTCTACGTTTTATATGATACATATGTAATGTATATATATATATATATATATATATATATACATAAATTTTATGGGCAGAGTATCTTGGAGAAGCAATCATCACCATCAATGATAATATTCAATCTAAACGTTTGTATATATGGGAATGAAGAAGGGGATAGCTGGAAAGGAAAGTGATGAGATGTAATGAGATAAAATGAAGGAACACTAATTGAGACAAATGTATTGCAAAGGAAGAGCAAAACGGCAAAAAAGGGCAAAAGGGTACAAGATTATGCAAAGAGTTTGCAGTCATTTTTTGTGTACGTTTGCCTTCCAATTTCGTAGTTACGTAATTCAAAATAGCCAACAAAAAAAGAAAAAAAGATAGCGCCATGAAGATGTTCATTCAACCTCGTTTGCCTTTCACTATGTCCTATCACTTCAAAAAATGTAGCATTAGCACAATTCAAATTAGAATTCCCATCGAGAATTCAGATTCGCATCAATGTAAGAGAGCAGGTGAGCATTTCCGAGTTCGTCGGAGAAGTTCATTCATATTAGAAACAAAAAGGTTGACCACCCGCCAGCTGATAGAAGAAGAAGACATGAAGATGGGAGAACGGCGAGCACATGCCACACAAGCTTGAAGGTCTAAAATCATTACATCACTTCAGAAAATAACGAAAAGATGATATGTTTGTTGAAAAAACGACATTTCTCCCGACATTCTTCGATCTCTCATAAGAGACGGTTAATTTTGCTGAAGTGATCTTCTCTTATGTCATGAGTGTAAATCAATATTATTTTGTTTTATTGTGTATACCAGTCATCGCCCGGTAAAAGACAAAAAATGAAGTACTATTCTCATTCAATAAGCATAATGTATAAAGGAAACGAGCATTTGCTGCAATCGTTTATGAATATGAAAATGCTTCAATGTGATTTCACGAAGTCTAAAGGAATGAATGCAAGTAGGTCTACGTAAATACAGAGATGTATAATGCATTTATTATAAAAATACGCAGCCACAATAAGTGCATAAACCACTTCAATAGCAGCATGAAAACATTTGATCACATCAATATATGAGATGGACAAGAACATTTCATGCTTTTATTGCTCGAAATTCCTTGCTCCTAAACAAAGTAGAGTGTTCAATTGAAGCGACGGGTTATCACATCTCCGTCTCTCGCAAAACTGAATCATCACTTCGCAAATTTGGAGTGCTTTCTACAAATTTACATAAAAAGTTTTTTTTTTTTTTTTTAGGCATGAGTTACCATATTCTACTGATTATAAATCGATTGAGCTACAAAACGGTAGTGTGTTGCTAAAACCATTATAACTCAATGATCGCGAAATCATTTGACTTGTGAACTTCCGAAAGAGATGGACTGAAAAACCCAGACTTCTAAACGTATAAATAATTGACAGAGCGACTATAGCCGAAAATTAGCATATTATGAAGAATTCATACAAAACTAGAACCAAAAAAGACTTAACAGTCAGCATCACCATTGTCGGTATCGTCGTAATATGGGATGTAATTTTATTTTGACTGCCTCTTTGAAATGCTGCAAACATATTAATACTGGACATCATAGTTTTTATTTGTGAATTCTAAGCGTATGAGAGAGAGAGAGAGAGAAAAAAAGACAACTTCTGCCGTATGTCTTGTTTCTCGCTTTATTGCAGCGTATGTCATTGTCGAAGTTTAAATTCTGTAATACATGTTCGTATCAAGTACATGAGAACTTGCACATTGGATTTTCAACAACCATAAAATCATTGGGGTCCGTAAAAGCGGTTACGTAATACATACGAAGCATATCACTATAATGCATTCTATGGACCGGTGCAGAATAAAGAGACTGTCTGTAATCGGCCTTTGAACTTCTCTATTATGCTCATAATCCCCGACTTTTCGGATGGCGTCTACGAGTGCGTCTTAGGAATGTTTTTGTATCGACATCCTGTCTATTCAAGGAGGTACAATGTAACCTGATACTCTGGCCACCTGGTCTATTCAAAGTGTTCTTGCCCATAACACGCGCACATGTTACGCTGTGTTTCACCATGATGAATATAATTGTAAGACCCCATAGTGGCAATATCGGCTCTTGCATTGTATGAAAATGATGACTATTATACAGTATATCCTCTATTTGGTTCGTTGGCCGAGTAGATTTTTTGAACGATCTTATAACATAATCAGGCTGTCATTCATAAGTATGAGAGAGCGAAAAAAAAGCTTCAAGCAACATCGAAGTTGAGTTTCTCAAACCAATCTTCCATTTGAGTTTGTTTCTTGGTTTTGTTTCAACAATTTTCATAATGTTGACAAGAGGCTGATGGGATGTTCAATATTCAGATAAATCGTTACATCTTTCTTGCAATCTTTGACAGCTAATGGTGACTAAACCTGTGAACTCCATGCATTTTTGTATAAAGACGTTTGCTTTGTGAAATTATCCATCATGACTGCCTCCAGATTTCGACCATAATTATATGACTTAGGTTTCCATGAGATGAATAAAGGAGATCAACGAGCACATTTGTAAGTTTACTGTCGGGTTGTATGTTGCAAATTTTATGTGCAGTCATGATTCCCTTACAACTCTACCGTAATGGCGGGAAGGTATTGTTCACTGCACATCACTTGAAATTAAATGTCACACAGTGATATGATAATCATCAGCAAACGGGATAGATTATTGTATATATATATATATATATATATGTATATATATATATATATATATATATATATATATATATATATATATGTATATATATATATATATATATATATATATATATATATATATATATATATATATATATATATATATATATATATATATATATATATATATATATATATATATGTATATGTATATATTATAACACCTATTCAAGTCAGTTGATGGAGCATTTATGAGCTCTTCCGGTCTGCAAACGAAACATCGGAGTCTATGCGATAAGAAGAAAGATTGAGAGATAAAGAGATAAAAAATAGGCTGGTCTTCTAAATTTAGTTCCATGGACGGTAATCTGAACACACTTTTGCAAACGAAATGAAATATTACACACGCCTAGGTTTGCCTATGATCTGTGTTATGGTGATATCTTATGAGATTATATATAATAATACGGGCAAAGTATCTTGGAAAGGTGATCGCCACCATCAATGGGGATATTCAATCTAAACGATTAATTGTAGATGATGGGAATGAAGAAGTGGATAGCTGGAAAGGAAAGTAATGAGATGCAATGAGATAAATCGAAGCAGCACTAATCGAGGCAAATGTATTACAAAGGAAGAGCAAAACGGCATATTCGAGTGTTCAAAATGGTTCAACATTATGCAAAGATTTTGCAGTCATTTGTGTGTGTGTGTGTGTGTACGTTTGTCTTCTAATTTCACAGTTAGGTAATTCAAAATCGCCTTAAAAAAAAAAGATCGCGCAATGAAGATGTTCATTCAATCTCAGTTTCCTTTCACTATATCCTATCACTTCAAATTACGTAGCCTTAACACAATTCAAATTAGAATGTCCATTGAGAATTCAAATTCGTCTCAATATGAGAGAGCGTCTTTTCAAACAGGGTCGCAGGTGAGCATTTCCGAGTTCGACGGAGAAATTCATTCAATTTAGCAACAAAAAAGGTTGGCCATGCGGCAGCTGTAGAAGAAGCCGACATGATCATGGAAGTATGGCAAGTACAAGCCACACAGGCTTGAAGACCTACAATTATTACATCACTTCAGAAAATAAGGAAAAGACGATATTTTTGTTGAAATAAACGACATTTCTCCCGGCATTCTTTGATATCTCATAACAGACGGCTAATTTTGCTGAAATGATCTTCTCTTATGTCATGAGTGTAAATCAATATCTTTTTATTGTGTATACCAGTCATCCCCCGATAAAAGACAAAAACAAAAATGAAGTACTAACAATCTCATTCAATAAGCATAATGTATAAAGGAAACGAGCATTTGCTGCAATCGTTTATGAATATGAAAATGCTTCAATGCGATTTCACGAAGTCTAATGGAATGAATGAATGTAGGCATACCTAAATGCAGAGATATACGTAGACATAAAAAAATACACAGGCACGATAAGTGCATAAATTACTTCAATAGCAACATGAAAAAAAAAAATTGATTACATCGATAAACATGAGATAAGACAAGAACATTAATTTCATGTTTTTATTGCCCGAAATACCTTGCTCCTAAACAAAGTGTTCAATTGAAGCGATGTGGTTATCACATCTCCGTCTCTCGCAAAATTGAATCACCACTTCGCAAATTTGGAGCGCTTTCTACAAAGAAAAAAAAAGAAAAGTCGTTTTTTCGGTATAAGTTGTCATATTTGACTGATTATAAATGGATTGAACTCAATGATCGAAAAAAAAAAATGATTCGTGAACTTACGAAAGAAGTGGACTGAAAACACCTCAGACTTCTAAATGTATAAGTAATTGAAAGAGCGACTATAGCCTAATATTAGCATATTATGAGGAATTCATACAGAACTAGAACAAAAAAGACTAGACAGTCGACATCACCATCGTCGGTATCATCGAAATATGGGATATTATTTCATTTTGACCACTTCTTTGAAATGCTGCAAACATCAAATACCGAACATCATAATTATAATCTACAATTTTTTGGCGAATGCTAAGCGTATGAGAGAAAAATAAAAAGCCATATGTCTTGTTTACTCGCTTTATTGCAGCGTATTTCGTTGTCGAAGTTTAAATTCTATACATATATGTTGGTTACAACCACATGAGAACTTGCACATTCGCTTCCCAACAACCATAAAATCATTGGAGTCCGTAAAAGTGGTTACGTAATACATACGAAGCACATCACTATAATGCATTCTATGGACCGGTGCAGAAAAAAGAGACTGTCTGTAATCGGCCTTTGAACTTCTCTATTATGCTCATAATCCCCGACTTTTCAGATGGCGTCTGCGAGTGCGTCTTAGGAATGTTTTTGTATCAACATCCTGTCTATTCAAGGAGGTACAATGTAACCTGATACTCTGGCCACCTGGTCCATTCAATTTATATGAATTTACGACTTCGATGAAGTAGCACAATCGACTGCGTTGTTTGTATGCAGTACATCCCCTACTCGGTTTGTTCTTGGCCAAGTGGTTTCTTTCTTTTTTTTAACGATTTTATAACATAATCAGAATATTATTCATGACGGTAAAACTCTTCAAACAACTACAAGTAACATCGCTGTCATGATAACAAACAGACACAAAAACATTCACACACATCACATGCATGCAGGGACACGCAAAAGATTTACTTTTGAATTTATTCAATTCGCCGAGTTCTGGCAAATCCCAGGACTCGGCAGCGGAAGAAGAAGGCCAACATTTCATGCCAATAATGGTAAGCAGGTTGTCATGCCGAGGTGGCTTTCATAGAAGATCCATAAGTACGACATTGCATTCCTGATATAACACGAAGTAGTATGCTACAATACTTTATCATGTGAAATGCTAATAAGGTAGGTGCGTGCACGCAACGGTCTTGACCGCCGCACGCACGCTTTTCACTTGAGTGTGACAATTTGCATACCGATGCAAATGAGATTGCCAGAGCGTGCGGCTGGTCTCTCGTCATTGGTCAGTTTCCCGACCGTTGCGAAGGTCTTAATGTCGTGAAAATTGCACTCATGTTTGTCAATATTTTGCTTGTTTATAGACATAAGATATGACCAATCATCACAAAATGTTCACAGATGGCAACTTTGATGTATGTAGTCCCACAAAATATAAATCATTTTCAACATAGGCATCGTATTGTTGGTGAAATTCTAAGTTTAAAAATGCGTGTTCATTTCACTCTCTCAGCCCGAGTATACTCGGGACCAGTCCACAGCCTGGAAAACGTCAGCCCGAGTATACTCGGGACACGTCCTAAACGGGTTAATGGCTTCACATGGGTGACTGTATCAACTCTGTGAGTCCAAACTGCAGATTTAAAGAAACATTTTAACCATTTTGAGCAAATAAGACCAAATTATCTTACAAATATTCTGTTTAGAATTACATTACACACCCTTGCCACTGACATCCAATTCAAATGAATTTCTACCATTCTGCAAAAAGCCAACCTAAAATGGAGTAGCATCATGCTTTAAAAGTTCATAAACTTTGGTATGTGTTATTGCCAACGTGGTGGGGTACCAACCATACAATTCTAAACAAAGACAATGACATCCATATGACTCACATGCTTTTTCCAAGCTAATACCAGGCTTTCAGCAGTGTCTTATGCTGTCAATAATTCATGATGCCTGGCATGCAGTATAGTGGTAAACATTGGTGTCATCCACCGAAGGAGGGAGGTTTGCCATGACAGACAGACAGACTTACAACATGCAACAATGCATGGATAGAGACACGGAAATTGAATTAACCCTGTGAATTGTCACTACAGCATGCGGATTGAAGTTAATGAGGGGGAGCCTTGATGATAGAGAGCGCTGATTACCAGCCAGAGTTAAGTTGTATTTGTCACAAATGAAAAATGAAACAAATCTTAGCAATCATACATGGAAGTCATCAGAGTCTGGGCAAATGACTTTACACAGTACATCTCAGAAAATGGCGCAAATTTTCTCTATCATCAGTTTGACACAGCTTCCTCCTATTCATCTGCAGATACCAATGTATCTGCATCTTGTTGATGACGACTAAAGACCTTGCCCTTAGAAGTAGAAGGGGAAAAAAAAGAAGAACATACGTGGGCCTGTGTATCAGCAACATTCCCTAGCTATGCTAGAAGTTGGTAGGCAACCAACCACCTGTGTTCATTGGGGGTTTACCATGCAGTGTTTTGGGCCTACTGCTTCTTCTTTCTTGAAGGATACTGACAACATGATTGTAATCTAAAAAAAAGTGAGGTATTTTTAAACATTTCAATTTTGGAAAAAATCACAACTTGCCCTTGTCTTTTTATGTTTATTGCTCCTTTTATAACATAAGCAAAAGTATGTCACTGGATTTGTTCTGTTTTTTAATGAAATGGTTCTGAAAACAAGAACAGAGGAACAATTTCTGTGAAACTGGACAACTCTAATTGTAAGTTCACAATAACAAGACTGCCCATGTTCTCTCTTATCAAAAAAATCAGGGAGATTCAAACATTCTAATGGGTCAAATAATCCAGCACATAGTCTGGCTTTCTTGCCCTATGAAGAAAGTTTGAGCAGAGTTTCTTCCCCAATCCTCAACCCCCCTTTCAAAACTTCAAAGACAAAATTTAACTAGTTTGATTCACTTAGGGATCAAATACAAAATGCCTTGCATACTTGTGTAATTTGTAGAATGCTCCTCTGTATAATTTTGCTTGTTTATTTGTTTGTTACTCTGTCATTTTGTGACACCTGCTTTGGTCTATGAGCGAAGCATGTATTCATGTGAGATAGAATGTTACATGAGCTATCAGGATGCCTGAATTGTACCTGACTGGAAGTCTGTGTCTGCACCCCAGTTATTAGACTCAAATCACCTTTTAATGCTCTGCCACGAGTAGCTGAGTGCCCTCACATGAACAAACAAACATTTAGCCCAAAGTTCAAGCGTCAATTTCCGGTATCCTTCCCTCTCAGAAATACAGGTGTGTGACCAACTTTGGAAAGGGAAAACCAGATGGAGCAGATCTGCCTGCATCCTGGTCCAACATTTGGGTGTCTTTTTAAATTTATTATTCACTCCTCCGCACTGGTGGTGGGCTGAATGTTATTTGAAGGTGGTTTAACTCATCAAGTCCAGGGGGGATCTGGCTGCACAAGTGATCATCTTGTCATAATTAAATTGACATTTCTGAATTCTAGTACATTTCTTGTATTCAAGAAAGACTAGATGGAAATGGATGAATTTATCAAATCTGCACAAAATCAGGAAGAAATCTACAAGCATGTGCCAATTTAAGAGAAAATCAAGCACTTTAACCTCCTGAAATATGTTGCTAATAAAAGAATCCATTATGAAATTGGACATTAAGTCTATCAAAAATGTTGTTGCTTAAAAATGATAATTGTAAGTTGAACAACAAGGGATTTCGATAAAAGACAATTTTACACTCTACCTCATGAAATGCTTAAAATAGATAGTAAACCATACAATTCAAAGACGCAGCACCAAACCACACAAATGTGATTTCTGAAACTCTGATGGGGTAATAACATTTAAACAACACGAAAGACAGATAAGACAGACCTATTGTGGCACAGTTGAGGGTAATGGTTTATGCTGGGAAATATAGAGAATATCGAGCTCACATCAGCATTCATATGTGATTATACGTGTTCAGTATCATGAGCCATTCGAGATCACAGCAACTTCTGAACTACACAATACACTTCCAAATCAAATTCTAATTCTTACAGATACACCATACTGCCTGTTCTGGCCAGGCATTCACAAAACTATGTTCAAGCCTTTAATTTTTCCAGATAGAATGATTAATCTCAGCACTTAATGCTATGTAAACCCAAGTCAACAATTACCTCCCCCTTTCTTGGTGAGCCAATCATGCTACCACTGCCATGGTCATTAACTCATTATTGTCTTTACCTCTAAAAGTATCTCTAAACTATACAACTGAGCTTTAATTTTTCTACATCTTGAGAAAAAGATGATAGGAATCACAGTTTTGGGCCCTTAAGGGTCATGCCACTGGGCCCTCAGTTGGGCCACCTGTACTATTTTGATCGACTTTGTATTCCCTGCCTAGAAAAATGATTCTTGATGAGACAGAATAAAATATGGACACCATTTGCGTTGGAGGAATTGTTATGTAAAATGTACACATGGTGGTGTACACACAAACACCAGCAGCATGAGCTTACTTGCACTTCTTGTCAACATGACCCCAAAAAGAATAAAACAGAACTAAAATGAAATCATGTAAGAAATGGTGCTGGCTGAGATCAAACATTACCTTTGACTGCAGTGTTGGCTGAAAGGTAACAAAACGAAAAACGAACAAATAAACAAACAAAAACAAAGGTAAAAGCATACTTAATCATCAGGTCTGCTCCAATTTTGCATGGCTCAATCACAGAGAAACTCACATCATTATTTCATATTTCATGAAATGTCTATGCGACAACAGCACACACATCAATAAAGGGCGGTGTGATGTGAACAGTACTTGCTGAACTCACATGGGTAATAATAGTCTTGAGGTCCTCATCAAAGCTTAGTTTCTTCTGTCAGTGTCATACTACACCAGGAAAACCTCCATCTTGACAGTCTTTTGAGTTTGATTTGATTGTGAATGGAAGCAATGGATGTAGCGGATATGAGGCACTATCTGGACTGTGACGATGCAGACATGATGAAAAACGCCAGGACTGTACACTTTGCAAAGCTATGCACAAATGGACATTGGTGTGCAAATGGATATTGGTACAGAAATGGACAATCAATGGCATACAAATAGATATTGGTACACAAATGGACATTGGTATTCAAATGGACACCGACACACAAATGGACATTGGAATGCATATATGGATATTGGTACACATATGGACACTGGTATACAAATGAGGTGTGACAATAATGGTATACAACTTATGACAATAATGAACACACAAATGACAGGTGTGGCAAATTAGAAAAATCACACTATCTAAATTAGTTCCACAACTTTTAATCAAGCAGGTGAACTGATGGGATGCATGCCTTTCCTCCCACTTTCCCTCTTGCTTTTTTACAAGGATGCTTTCCCACTCTGAACTGACATTCATATGGAGTTAAAGATGATTTTCTTTTTCATTTTATGAATCAAATCTTACTTTAAATATACTCTCACTTTAGTCCTCCAGCATGACAGGCAATGAACAAGCTATGGCAAAGCCATCATGAGGAAAATCTAAATTACTCTTTAATCAGATATATTCACTCTCACAGACAGAGGGAAGTCCCATTTCCAATTGACTTTATATACTTCCATCAAATCTGATGTCTTAGTCTTTTGTTCCAAACATCTAAACCATTTTAAAGTGCAGAACAACATTTCAAGTTTGTGATTTATTTTGTCTTGACTAACCAGATTTACTGGTTTCCTTATTCCGTTGCAAAAGCTGATAATTGAAAATCATTAATTTCTGGTGTGCGTGAAAGAGCAAATATTGTGATCATGTTAGGGTAACAGAACTTAATTGCTTTCTCTCTTGCGCTTCAGAGAGCCTTGCCACATTCTGCTTTATTTCAAAGAACCAAGATCGATGAACTGGGGATCTAATCTTTACAGATATTCTATAAGCACACAGTTGTCATGATTCAGAAAACGGGACTTGAATGACAGATGAGCCAAGATGATGATGGCACTTATGGTAATGATGACACTTATGATGATGATGATGATGATGATGATGATGATGATGATGATGATGACTATGAAGTTGCTGTTGTCAAAGATGTTGGTATTGACGCTGGATTTCTTGGGACAGCAGATCGGACTCTGATCCTCTGTCGCCCAGGGTCTGTCCCTTGAAATGTGGAGACATCATCTGCTCCGTCTGAAATACAATGTAAACACAGCAATGCAGAGAAATATCTGATCAACTTTTGTTTTCATCATACTTTGGTCGTGGCTCTCTTGACACCAGAAATAACAACTCTCTTTCAGTTATTCATCATAGAAAAATAGTACTGATGATTACAATAACAACAACAATAATGATAGTAATGGTTATGATTGTACCAAATTTCAACTAAATTGCTTTCTAACTGAGAAAGTAGTTTTATCCACGTATTCGTATGACTTTTATGAAAATTTGCAGTCACCATGGCAATGCATTACTCAATACTGACAAAAAACATGTCTTGCACATCTACCTGTGACAGCAGTCACACACACCAGATTTTAGGTCAATTGCCAGAAAAATGAGAGAGTAGTTTGGTCCTCATTATTTTGCAATGGACAAACCAACAGACCGACCGACCACACGGCCACCTGACCTCAGAGTGATTTATATATACCCTCATACATACTATGTGTGTATGTTTGGGTATTAAAAAGTGTGTGCTTTTGATTTTGCATTAGTTTCTTGTTGCATAAATGCATGAAAATTTTCACACCCAAATTTCCATTTTTACAGCTGGTTGCTCTTGTCAACACACATCAACAGAAATTGTGTTAAAATGTGCAAAGAGAAATATGGATTTATACATGTAGGGACATTTTGTTGTTGTTGTTGTTGTTGTTGTTGAAACTTTTGCATCGTATCTAATGTTCTCAAAAGAAGCTCTGGGGATTAGTGATGGGAAATGAAAGTAGACACTGTTCAGTACTTTTGGGTTTGATGTTTAAAAGCTATTTGTCATCATGGCTGGGCAATAAACTTTTATTATGCCACATCCTACTCATATCAGGTGAGCTGAAATGGTTCTCAGTGTGAAACTAAATGAGCCTTTTCTCATGAAAAGAAATCAGTGCACTCAAATCAGATATTTGCTTTTTCTATCATATAAAAATCAATGTGATATTAAACAAACCCTTAATATTTTTGTGTGTTGGTCTATACCGGAAATGGAGCTAAAAAGTCAGACACAGATGTTGTTGTACATTATGTGCATCGCAAAAGTGCAATTCAGCACACATCAACCCAACAAAGCCACAATGTCTAGACTTCAGGTAAGTGCTCTTGAGAGGAAAGAGATTCAAAACTTCGTATGATTATTGTGAGAACATTACAGTACAGTCACTTACAGATACAGTCATTCCTTTTTGAATTTCACAAAGCTATAGATCCAGTATTAGCCACGTAACTCATTTTTTTCCCACAAATAATTGTCACAATCACAAAAAAAAATGAGTCCTCTTGTTCATGTATACAATATTATTAATTCAAAGCAAAGCATGAAAAAGGGTTTCCATGGCAGTCACATATAAAAGAATAAAAAGTTACCATTTCTGTAGATAACTGCACCCTTCCTAAAAACGAATCATAACAAGATGTTCTACAAGCACATTGCAAGATTATTTCTTGCCATATCTAAAGCCGGAGAACATTAGGTAGAAAAAAAAAATGTGGAGTCCAGATGATGCAGAGGATGATGAGTTACAGGGCTACAAATGAAAAAGAACATGGTGATAAAAAAAAATAAAGAAATAGGGAGAGAGAGAAAGAAAGAGAGGAAAATACTGCAATAGACTGGAGTAGATCCATGAGAGTCTGATCATTCCCAGCCCTGGGACAGATTACTGCTGCTTCTGTAGGCTGCCCTCGCTTGCTCACGTGGTCCGATCACCAAGGCACTGTTTACGTTTCAGTCACTGAGGGCAGCGATCCAATGCCTACCAGCTGTCCGTGTTATTTGCTTCACCCTGTGGTTGGTGGTGGTGCCCTGTACCCCCTGAAATCCCCCCTCACTCAACCCACATACAAATCCCCTGCTGATCCCCCTCCCAAGTTTAGAAGCTGATACGGTCATTGACCAGTTAGTTGCTGGGATTGTTATGTGCAGTGCCTCAACCACCTATGGATTTTCATGCTGAACCAGATGAGACTGCAAGGCTTTTTCACTGATGGCTTATGCATTTATGCCCACTGCTGGCTCCATCAGAACACAACTGAACATTTTAAGAATGCTTGAGTGCTGGTTTCATGTGCATAACAGGAAAAATACCAAAAGTGACTAGTATTGGGTTTACAGATCTTCCACGGCTCACTAGGTTGAATTGTCACAGTCCCCTGCTGCACAATATACTATAAGTGATACATTAACAATTCACAAATGGATCTATGGAATATCAGCTCAAAATAATATTTGGGGGTGGGGAATCATACAAACAATATAATCATTGAATTGTACATGTACTCTCGAGCTAAATTCAACCAGCCTCCTTCACTACCGGAGAAATACTGTTCTCTCCACACCTAATCACATACAATTTAAATAGATGCAATTAGACATAGAGAGAACAGTGTATTCTGCCCACTAAACAGTACACCTGTTTTAGAGATGAAAATTAAGTTACATTCATAAGATGTTTTCATTCAAATCATACACAATTCTCTTTAGCTGTTACTTCATTATGTAGAAATCACTGCCAAATATTGTTTTCAAATTTTTAAAATTGCATATGGATCATAAAATTCTAATGAATGTTACACCAATTGTTTTTTGTGGTTGTTTTTCGGTGTGGGGGAGGGGAGGGGGAGGTTGAAATCTCCAGGGTATGTCCAAGAACTGTTGTCAATCTAGAAGCAGTTTTCAACACTTGATGTCAGAGTAAATATGGTGATAACATCATAATCATCATCAGGGGGAGGAGGAGGAACAAGAGGGGAAGGAGGAAAGGGACATGCCATCAGAGCTTACTCATGGCTCATGATGAGAGATATCTGGAGAGCTTTCACACCTACAAAGAACTTCTAAACTGCTCCTGAAAATATATCATGCCAATCAAGGATTCATTGGCATGTTTGTTTTGTTTGTTTGTTTTTTGTTTTTTGTTTTGTGTTTTGTAGATTATCTCTCAAACACATTTCCAAGTCATGATTGGGTAACCATGATCCAGAGGTATTTTCCAGGCAAGTTTGGTCAGTTTTCAGTATGCATATGTAATCAGTATGGTCTGACTTTTGAAACATTACTCTACAGCAATGGAGCCTAAGCTTGACCTTGTACTCACTTTCCATCATGGTGCATTTCATATTAAATTTGTTCATTCTTTTCAAGAGCTATATGTGTTTGACTGACAGACCAATGGGTTTGTGAGGCAGCTGTTGTATGAAATATTGCTTGCAGTAGCCTAATCAGTCAACAAGGAGACTCATTTCTGAGCGTGGAAACTTGGTAACTCTGAACGCACTCAGAGCCATGTGAAGGAAACGTGATTACAAATGAATTTCTTACCAATGTGAAAGCCCACATTGAGGCTTGAGGGAAGAAAAGCGCTCACTGAGCGGCTGCAGAGAATCCCCCCCCCCCCCCCAACAACCCAAACACCCTCAACCACCGCATTACTACGTGCTTCACACTCACAGGCATTGGTGTGTTTTTTAGACCATACAGGGGATCATTATGATATATCAACTCTTATGTGGTTTGAAGACAACAATCAATATATGGCAAAAGGCTGCTTTACTATTAAGGAAACAGTTCCGCTTACAATGCAGGAATATTGATATCATTTTTTATTCTATAATACCCACTTCTTCAATGTTAGTTTGCTCATGTTATTTGACTGGGCATAACATGGTACTACTTTTTAAGCACCCAGTTAAAGGTCCAGTTTACCTTTGGGAGCAGTGATTTCAAAAATTTTCAAGATATCATATTTGATGCATATGTGTAGGTCTGTTGTATCATAAAACATCCTACCATATGAAATATTTGCAATAAAACCTAAAATATAAGGAGATATCAGGGTTTTTCTCAATAAACCGTAACTGTATACGGTTTAGTCTGGAATTTTTTTTTATTATAACTATTGTTCACATTTTGTGTATTTAACAACACTTAACATCGATTATACGGATTCAAATTTTGACAGTGGTTGTTTCTATCCCTAACTCACATTTTAGAACTATTTTATAGCACTAATGCTTTCATCTGCAAATGGTAAATTATGCCTTTAAGGTGAATTTAGCAATTTACAAGTGTTCAACATTACTACTTGTTTTATTACATTTATCATTGTTATTACATGTATCAGTATTATCATTACTTTTATCATTATTATCATTTTTGATATCATTGTCATCATCATCATCACTATAATCATTATTATCAATATCATTGTTATCAATGTAATCAATACCAGTTTGTTTGTTTTTTCTGATCAAACATGCAACAAATATGAAGCAGGATTTGCACAGAAAGCCTGATGCTGAACATATCGTATCAAAATATATGACTGGCATAAATCCACATCAGTGACATATAGAAAATAGACTGTACAACTACAGTAATGTCACACTCATATGTCATCACAGCAGCTTTTCACAAATGCGCATAAAATACTATTTCTACTGACTTATATTTAAACGATCACAACTCTGCTGTTTAATAGTCATCAAATTTTACTACGGAATTTCATTGAGCAAGTTTCAATTCTTCAAAATAACTCTGTCTTTCAAGTGCTGTTTAATAGCCATCAAATTTTACTACGGAATTTCATTGAGCAAGTTTCAATTCTTCAAAATAACTCTGTCTTTCAAGTGGATTCCCTTCTGTCAACTCCCCATGAAAGTTTTCCCCTTTATCTCATGAAACCCGAACTGGAAAAACAAAATAAACGCTACTGCAAACTAGTGGCTGATATGTCGCCAACGTGTTAGGAGGAGAGATGCAAATCCAGAGATGGCAAGTGGAGATAAAAGGATAAACACTGAGCATCCAGCAGAAAACAGATTGGCATCTCTGACTTTGCAGCACCAAAAATAGTCCTCAAGTGATTTTTATCCACATAGTTGATAATCCCCTCTGATTAGCACAAAGGCGCAATCAATGTAATACTGAGGCAGTTGAAGCACATCACAGAATAAGGGAAACAGCTGTGTCATGTTTAAAAATACTCCCCCATCCCCTCGTATGTGTAGGGTCGCTAAACTCTGTCTGTCCTGCCAGTGAATGCTCCTGATTGCTAGTAGGGTACACTGACCATGGCCTTTTCAGGAAAAGGAATGGGAAAAGTCCACTCTTCTAGGCCAATGGACTACATTTCTCCAACCATCAGAGATAAAAAAAATGTTTGAAGGGATTTTACACCACTAAGCTATGATAGTTATTTATACAAATTGATATGGAATTTTATAAAGTCATGTCCAAACAGATGGCTTTCAGGATAAAGTCTACTTAAAGTAGGCTTTCAGCATTTTCTATTAAAGTTAAAGGGATAGTAGGTCTATAGTATTGTGGAGGCTAGGATTAGGCTTTTAACTTTTTGTGAGTTACCAAGAAACCACTTATGAAATAGTACAGAGCATACCTTTCCAAGACGAATTCAAAGTTTATTTGATGAAAATTGGTTTTGGAATAGCTGAGACATCCCAAAACAAAGTGAAATAAAGCAATCATATTATAAAAAAAGGTGGGTCCCACCTTTTATTAGGATTGCTCTATTTTGCATATCTCGGCCATTTCAAAACCAAATTTCATCAAATGAACATTAAATTCTTCTTGGATATTACGTGCTCTTTCATATTTCATAAGAGGTTTCCTATTATCTCAACTAAAAATCTGAAGTTGGGTCTCAACCGAAACTATACAATCCCTTTAAGACGTTTCAAGCATTTGCCTTTTCATAAAGTATACATCAATTTTGCCCGAATAAACTAGTGCTGTATTTTAGTGTGACAAAAGTTTCTTGGCATGATTTTTCTGCCATTGCTACTTTAAAACACACATTATGTTTGATAGTACCTCTCTCTGGCAAAAGGCATTAAATCTTGGCCTCATATGAGGGCATGTGGCATGGGGCCACCAGTGACTGGATAATCTCTGATGGGTGGTTTGTTTGGAAGCAAGTGGTTCTTTTGGCTTGGCTCTATCCACAGAGAGACACTCTGATGACTGCAGGGACACCCCCTCTCCTTGACAACTGTCAGATTCATCTGCCCTAAGCATACCACCTTGCCAGGTCATATGTTCATGAGTCACACAATAACGACTAATGTGTACCCCACACCTATTCCTGCAATGTTCTGAGCCTTTGGAATGTTAAGAATAATATGTCTTTATCAAACACATTCTACAAGATTCTAAAGTCCCTAGAGACTTTCTATAGGACAAAGAGATCTCGTTCCCTTGGGCAAATGACTAGGGGAAACATCCTTACATGAAACAAACCTTGAAACAGCTGATTGAGAGTGATGTAGGTAAGCTTGATTGAGATACCTATCCCACAGACATTCATATTGAATCTTACATTAGAAATGCAGACAGCTTTTTTCATCTGACATTATGTTTTCATATAGGCCTAAATAACATGGGCCCTAATGATTTCTTATTGACGATGTGACAAAAATTTTGCACGGTGCGAAAGATGCATATAATTAATGTTATATCTGGTATGGCTGTAAAACATATTGCATTGGACCAAAAAATTTTGATAAATTTCCGAACATTAGTAAATTCTACACCCTGCGCCCTAGGGTTTTGTTAGAAGCTGAGTTCATGTTCTATCAATCAGAACATAAACCTACAAACAAATTTCAGCATGCAAGGAATAAATGCAGTTTTGCCATATGAGTGTTTGCTGGTTTATTAGTTTGTCCGTTTGTAGAAAGAAAACTTTGGTAATACCTGCATTTCATTATCGAACTTTAATTTTCCTCAAGAGTTCATGGAAAGTATTTCGATGCCAGACAAAACAAAAACAAAGTAAAGAATAAAGCCAGTCAAAAATGAAATTATACGAGAGCATGTTGGGAAAAATGATAATTCTGAAAATTGACCCCTCTTGTTTGCCACAGGATTTATGATCTTGCTGCACAATTCACTCTGGTCATAAATAAATCAGGCACTATCTGTCTCATTCTGTCCATTTCTGGTATTGAAGGAATAATGGCACACTTAGTCTTGCATTTACAGTCATTAACATATTATTCACATTCTTTCTGGGTTGCCGATTATGATAGTTCTTAGTAATTAACGGAGATGCACTAAATTGCAATTCAGACCCCCCAAACGATATATATATATATATATATATATATACATATTTTTTTTTTTAAACATAATATCAGTTGAGACAACATCATGGCAACTCATGTAAAGTTTAGGCCTACATTCCTCATCCAAACATATTTTGAATATAGCACAAAATGTTTCGTGATAAAATGAAACACTGCAGTTTATTCTCTGATATGAATAAAATGATTATTAAGATTGTGTGTCAGATTATAGCGTTCAATGTTCCACACATACACTCCTATCAAATGGATGGTGCTTGTTTATACAACAAAAGAGGAAAAATAAAGTCATTATTTTTATCTCGCACCTGCAGGCAAGTCAAACAATAGAAGTCAACAAACACTCAGACATATTATCTCTGCTAAATGAACGCTATGAATAAAAGAATAAACTTGCTCTATAACCTATCACAGATTGAATGTTTTGATTTGGATTTCCGCATGTTTTTTTCCTTCTTCACAACTGCTAATGACATCACTTGGGTCACGTTTTTGGAATAACACTTGAGCCTGAGGGGAGGGGGGAAGGAGTCTTCAGTGCATCTGGAACTTTAATCACTGATGGTCTGACCCAACAAGACTAGTCGTTCAAGAGCGAGGAATGAGGCAAGCAGGAATGAAGAATGCGGAGATGATGCGCGGAGATGAACATTGGGTTCCTCTGAGGGGAAGAGCAGAGGAGCGTGGGAAAGTCCTCTCTGCTGGTGGTTTGTCAGCTTGTTTGTACCCGATTTTTCCTCTCTCCCTCTTTTCTCTTTCCTTATCCCTTCGCTAACATTTCGCAGCTGTATCGGCATGTCATCCCGAATTTACTCCACCGCGGATGACATCTACCACCGCTCAGGGAGATTCCTCATCAGCTTGGCTAGTCTGGAATCTACAGACCAGCGCTGGAGTTGGAGGGTGGAGGGGGGGGGGGATGTTATGTCCATAAAGTGTTGACCAAAATCATTTGGAATTAAAGGAAAAGATAAAAATGCACAAATCAAACGAAGCTTACATGCTAATAGCACATATTGTCTCCTTCCTGTATTTGAACCCTCTTTGCATGACTAACTCAAATTCTTTTGACATCATACACCTTTGTTTCGATACATTTGTTACATTCAAAGTGTTTTCCTTTTTCTTCCATGTAAAACTATGAATGTGCAAATGTCTTACACTAACTGCATTTTTGTTGGAAATGAATGTAAACAAAGTAATATGAAATGAACACAAAATAACAAAAACAAGGCGTCAATGATGAAGGCAGAATTAAAGAGAAATGCCTTCTAAAACATTGGATGCAACAATTTAAGTCAATCAAAGAAATGCATGGAATTCTGATATCTTTACACTCATCACTTTGTTTATGATTTTATCAAGGATGAAATAAATGAAATAAATTTGTATGGTTTTCTCTTATAGTTATTGTATGTGAGATTCAGGGGCGAATCCAGGAATTCCGTAAAAGGGAGGCACCTTTACAAAATTAAAGAGGGCGCATGCCTCCCCCCCCCCCTTTTCTTTTTATTTCTTTTTTCTTTAAACAAAAAAATAAAGAGGGGACGTGCGCCCGGTATGCCCCCTTCTGGACCCACCACTGAGATTGGTTCCACAGTAACAAGATAAATAATACCCCTTTCAGGTAATCGTGGATGCGGATAATAGGAGCACTAAGTCGTAAAATTTTGATTACATGAACGGGAGAGGAGTAAAAAAGTGCGCATTATTTTGATGCTGCTATTATCCGCATTATTGCAGCATGAGGAGTTGATCGAGAATACATGAACGCGTTTTACGACTTATGCGCACTAACATTCCACAGTTCGGTCAAAGGTCACTTGATTTCCCGCACAACCGCTGATTGCTGAGCTTGAGCGAGAGCTGTGCATACACGTGAGTATATAATCACCGGAAACATTACGTCATTATAGAGGCGTGCGCAGTAACCATGACAAATACTCCCGTCTTTCGCACCGTTATATGAACGGGCGCTCGTAAAAGTAGTGCGCACTTCATGGGATATATGAACGCGATTTTGATTACTTCATCCGCATTATTTGGATGCGGATAATTGAACTGCGATTACCTGAAAGGGGTATAAGTCTGCAAAGGCAGTAGGGCCTGTACAGATTTGCAAATGGGTCTGAAACCACAGGATAGTCTTGGGCATTGTTATGATCTAGTGGAGTCCCCATCCTCAGATAACATCACATGAGTTAAATCAAGTGGAATGGAGGAGACCATAGGTGCATTCATATTTATTACTCCCACTGTAGTCTCACTGCAAATTTCTCAAAAAAGTTATCAGTGGAACTTTCCCCAAAACTTCCTGCATGCGCTTGGGAAGTTTCCCACTTTTTGCAAAGCTATGTGCAGAAAAGGGTGCACTGGATTGCACCTGATGTTGTTTTTTTGTTTTGTTTTGCAAGAGAAAACTCAATGTCCTTGAAACCCTAATTGAGATAGGAGGAAGTTAGTTTACTGAGTGAAGTGAAATCTCTGCGCATGGTGCCAGATAACGGGGTAGTAACACTAACAGTACCAAGGAGCTTCAAAAACATGTGTTCCAAATTCCTTGATAGTAGGCCTACATACCTCATTCCTGGAACAAAAAAAAAAAAAAAAACAGTCATCAGCAAAAACAAAGAAACAAAGAAAAAAAAAGGCCGATAGAAGCACAAGCCAGAACTGCTGTATTGAAGTTTGTTTTACTCATTTAAAAAGTGGTCTGCAAAAAAAAAGTACAAATTTAAACAAACATGTATTTTTTGGGGGGTGTTAGCTCTCTACTGGTGAGATTGTGAAGATCTATGAAATGTTGGACGACTGGGATCCCATTTATTGACGTCAAATGCACAAGAAAAAGTTATTACTTTATTACTGTGACATCATTTCACTGGTGATGACGGCACAAGGGATGCACAGTTTTCAATGAATTAGCCTGTATTCATTCTGAATTCTGAGTAATAAAATGGAGATTTCGACCCATTTCTATCATTGGCTTGAAATCTGAAAGTTGCTAAAACATGACTGGTATATGACCTAGCAAAAATTCAGCCCTGCTATAAACTGATGACATGAGGTTTATTTACACAAAAATCATATTTTAAAACAAACAACCAACCAACCAAACAAACAAACAAACAAATTTCTTCCACCATTTACATGGCAGGAAACCCCACGGCAGCTTGTTTACCTTTAAACTTCTGATTGTATAGCAATTCATTTTGTAGAAAGTTTGCACATCCATTCACTTTTGGTAGGTACATGGAATCCCCAAACAGATGCTGTAACTAACTGAGTGAATGCAACAATATTAGTAGAACACGTCAATTAAAGTTTGACGACAATCAAATTCTCTATTATAAAGAAAAACAATATACAGAAAAATAAAGAGAGAATTACTCCAAATTTCATTTTTAACGACAAATATGCATTCCTTCGTGTTAACTGACATACATTACACTTAATATGTTGTCCATTCATGACCTCACAATAATGCTGTACTTTTGTCATCTGATGTGTTCTACTACTAATGCTGCTGCATTCACTCACATACACACTTGGATTTCATTCTCCGTTTACTGGTGAGATGTCAGAAAGGGAAGGAGAAGTTCCATTGGCAAAGACTGACTAAACATTGGCAGAGTTAAAAACCAGAAACAGTCACGGTATGACATTTTTGTGCATTGGAGCAGACAGCCTTTTTCACGCCATGACATTTTCATATTAAAATTACCATGCATAGTATGGACAAGAATTGTCGCATGCATTCTAGTTTCATGAATATTGGCTCCTCGCGAAATTCACAACAAAATATCATGCATGCAAAAATGTCTGGTTTTACAGTATCTTCAATAAAACAACAAAAACAGACAAAAATTGTTAAGGTGAGAGTTAGTCTTGGGTTTTGGGGTAGTTACTGAGCAATTTCTGATGAATGTCCTGAATGTGTGAAAAAAAAAACTTGATTTTTGCCACCAATGCAAATGGTCCAAGTGTTGTTTGTGAGTCAATCTGTTTGCATTTCTGCCTTGAGTTCAGACTAGTTCATGATACTATTGACAAGGACACATACTAGGCCCGTTCACAAACAACGAAAATCGAAATTTCAATCGCGATCCAAATTTCGATTTTTTTTTCGACCGTTTATACACAGGGAAAAATCGCACTTCCCAGCAAGGAAAGAACGATCAGTGGCCAAACTGCGCATGCGCGAATCTTGCATGACCGAAGACTGACCCCGCAGTCCCAATAGAGTTTCGCACGCGCTACGAACGATGGGACAAAAAATACCGATTTCGGAATCTCGATCGCGCTCACACACACGACGCTTGGCAAAATAATCGCGATTATTCTGAAAAATCGCACTAATAGTGCGAGTTGGATCGCGATAAGGATCGCGGTAATTAGTGAGATTTTTCTGTCCACACTGGAAAAAATTTCAAAATTTTGATCGCGATAAGAAAATCGATTTTTAAATCGCACTGTTTCCCTTGTGTGTGAACGGGCCTACTATGTGGCCTCAGTCCCACTGGTTTGTGCTGATAGTTGATAAGGAACTGCAGTCAGCTGTGACAAATATGATCTCCTGTGAACATACTTTTTCTCTTAAAGCTCAGCACAAGCTTTAGAAATGGTATTAATTTTGGGAAAATTGTTTTTTTCTTTTTAAAGAAAAGCTGGCTACAATATATTGTGGATGATTTACTAACAACTCTCCTCATATTTGTACTGACTTGGACTATAGCAAAATTAGTATATATTACTCAAAGTCTTATTCATAATCATAGTAGTTTCCGTATAGGCCTACAGCAAGGATTTGTTTTCCTGATCCTATATAAGGTGCTGTAGATACCATATTAAACCAGCCTACCGTATCTATTTTTTAAAATCGGGACTTAGTAAAGGTGGTAAAATTGTGATTGTGGAGTATAGCTATTGACAGAGAAAATTGAAAGGTGCACGCATCCATTCACGCAGTAGGTGCAGCAAGACTAATGACCCTTTCATGCCGAGTAAATTTTGCCCAAGATCTCCTGTGAACTATTGGGTAAAATCTTACCCTCGAACCATCTCTGGTAAACTCGCGGGTGTCCCCACGAACTCCTGGGAGCACCTGGGTTAAGGTAGCATGAAAGGTAACAAGGTGAAACTCTCGGGTAAAATGTCAAAGGTCATGTTTCATTTCCGGTTGTACAGGCCAAGAATCGCAAAAGTAAAATGCATATGAACATTTTCTTCTATATAACACATTCGAACGCAAGAGGCAATTCATTTCATGCTGCGAAAAAGGCTATTGGTTCTAATTCGAGAAAGTTTCATGCAACATTACAATGCTTCTGGTTTATTATGCTGTATGCCAACAACATTTTTGAGCGAAAAACTTAAATTTCGCACATGCAATGAAACATACCAGAAGAGCAGATTATAGAAATTAAACCAGGAGCTTATTGGCTAGCATAAAAGGATCTTCTTAAGGTGTTAACCCATTGGATTCCATGTTGAATCTTCCGAATGACTAGTGTGAAAGGGGCATTAGGTCTTCTAACCTGCATTACCACACACTTTGTTCATGAAATGTACTGCATATTGCACAGCGGTCCTATAGTTAAGCGTGCAAGTTGCATTCATGTTTGGCTCAGAATTAATAATTTATGTGTGGTATTAACCCAAACATCCCCCAACTCACATAATAATAATGATGATAATAATAATAATAATAATAATAATAATAATAATACTAATACTAATAATAATAATAATACTAATACTAATAATAATAATAATGATAATAATAATGATAATAATAATAATAATAATAATGATAATAATAATGATAATGATGATGATAATGATGATGACAATAATGATAATGATAATTATAATGATAATGGTAATAATAATAATGATGATAATAATGATAATAATATTAAACAAAAACAAAACAGTGTGTGTAAATGCAAATGAATGGGAAATTAAGATACATTAAGACTGTGATGTATGAAACAAACCAAACATGATATTCATATCACAGAAATAGAGAACAAACACGAAGGCAGATTCGGCAGACAGGTGGATAATATCACTTTTCACTCTGGCATTTATCCTGACACTTGCTGACACAAGTCAGAAATACAAACAGCACAATCAACTCTCCTTCGATCCGAATTCCTTGTTAGCGACATCTCAAACATTTCTGTCACTTTGATCATTCTGATTCTGAAGAGAATATCACTAGCTAAGAATCTTGGGGATCAAATCTGGACCCTATTATTGATGTGCTCTTCCAAATTAAGAAGACCAAGAAGCATGTGCGTCATATTTCATGTCATATGTCAAAGATACTCAAACTGGCGGGATACAATATGTCATCTGACTGCATTCCACTAAGTCATTTGTAGTCTTAATTTACATTATTCTCCCAAGTCCATTCTCCATTACTTTGCCAGAGATATCACAAATTTCTGTCTGGTGTATGTGTTGTCATCATGTTATACTCCCTCCCCCCCCCCCCTCCCACACACAAACACAAACACACACACACACACACACACACACACACATACATACATAAGGACAGAATCCTTATCTACTCATTCCAAATCTTGACTTTACAGCCTCAAGGACAGCTAAATTAAATAAGCTGAATGAGGAGACTATGGTATGTGGCTAATTCTTGTTTACTGCCAAAAATCACTCAAAGTAATACTTCACCTGTTACAGAGACATTATTATGGGGGTAGAGGTCTGAATGTGTCAGAAAAGAATGGGGTATTCTGTGGACTGGTTATCTTTTTATCTTTTTGTTTTTATTAACGTATATACAGTGTATTCTGTGTGACAACAGGGAATAATTTTCCTGGTATCACATCGCAATTTGCTACACATTTTTACACCACTGCTACACAAACTAACTTTTGTGTAGCAATTTTCTTACATAGAAGTGTACAGGATATCATTGAAGATATTTTTCACCAACTGAAATTGCTAATCAAATTTGAGTTTGAAAATCATTCCCTGGACAAATTCTACACTCACCATGAGCATGTTAATGCATTTTGGTTTTTGTTTTGTTTTTATTTGAAAGCCTTCAAGAGCAAAAAAAATAAATAAATAAATAAATAATAATAATGAATAAATAAATACTAGTAGAAGGCTCTGTTCCAGAGTACTTAGCAACAGCAGGTGGGGGGGGGGGGGGGGGCAGGACCACCACAGAGGTGAAGGAGAGAGGGAAAAAACAAAAAACAAAATGAATAAAAAGAGAGAGGGGAGAGATAGGGAGAAAAGTGGAGGGAGAAGATGAGAGAGAGTTAACGATGGGCTGCATGACCATATAAGGTATGGATCAACCAAAAGTTGTGGTTCAGAGAGTGAAATATTTAGTCTACACACAGACACATGTTTTCTCTCTTTCTTGTAAGGCCAATATGTCTCAGGCACAGTAAAGGGGCAAAGAGCAGGGTGAGCTTACAGGTGTAGCTAGCATCACAAAACAAAATGGGAGTCAAGTTTCCATCACATGCACAGATGAACTACAAGTGAAAGAAAAGCCAAACATCTTGTCTGTTTTAATTCCTTGTCTGAATTCAGACTACTTCAGTATGTGCTAGGGCACACACATTCGGGTGAAATAAGTACTCCGCTGCTCATGTAATGATTTCAGAAATAGTGCTCTGTCCAGTCCATCCAGTTTGTTCATTGATTTGATGTCACTATATATGCTACAAATCAATCTTACTGAATTTTGTCAATAATAGTGAAACATATAATACCATTGGTAAGTAGACTCTCCCTGATAAGAAAACAAAAAACAGCAATTTCAACCTTACTTATGATAGCGATGGTTTCGTTCAGTCTTCTTCAGCTGTCTGTTCTTCAATATGTGCTGTTGGTTACTCTGATAATAAATCATTGTAGTCCTATCACTATCAGGTTTGCATCAATACTTTACCAAAGAACAACATTGTAATGGCTATGACAAATGTTGGGGTCTGCAGGTACTGAGACTAGCCCAGAAGGAAGGAATGCCCAAGTCTGGCTCTTACAGTTGTCAGCTGGCTGCGTGGAGGCATGTGGCGGGGAGAGAGGAATATTCGATGGCGATGTTTGCTTACGTTGACAGTGTAACAGATGGCTCATCTCAGAGCAACCTCCTGATCAACAGGTTCTAGAAATGAGCCAGCAAAGCCAGCAAGCCAGCGAGGTCCACAGTTATGTTTTCTTGCCACTACTGTAAAGACTAGAATGAGGGAACTATCTTTCTTTTTACTCGTATCGAAATTGAGGAGAATACATTATTCTGATATCATGATGGTCAGTGTAAATTCTGTGGCAGGATTTTGATATGTAGGATGGGAGGTAGGGGTGATAGGTGTTTCACGTCTTCTAACAGCCCTGAAAAGAATGATAGAATTTGCTGGGTGTTGATTATGTGCATCATCTATTACTCTGTCACATGCAATCAAGTTGATCAAGTCAAGAATGGAAGTGAAAGTGGTGTTATTTTAGTCTTGCATCACCAAGTTTGTTTGTTTGTTTGTTTTTTGTTTTGTTTTTTATTCAGCAACTTTTTTGCTTTTTTTTTTGCTGAGTTATTTACATCACACATGTAATACAGAGTTGCCTCCTTGACAAACAGGCCCTATATAGTACAATCATTGAATCCTGAAATATCGTCCTGCTATCCACTTTTCCATCCCAACCTCCTTGATGTATTGTATGTACGAGTTCCAGTGCTGAAAGTGAAATGAAAGAGACATTTGCTTTTTTTTTTCTTAAAGCTGGTTTTTCTCTACCTAAATAGGCCATGTCCACATTATCTTTCTGATCAAGATGTTATTGGCCTTGTCTTTTTCTGATTGGAATTTGCCAAAATACTACTGCTAGGCTTAAAACTGGAGGAACTGCAACATGTGGACAGCCTGCAAAACACAACAAATCATAGCAGACACAGATTGACTTCAAGAAAAGCATTTGGTTTGAATTATATTTGTTTCACTGCATTCAAGGCATGTTATGTATGCAAAATTCTGTCAAGTTTACAATGCCTATGTATCATTCAATCTTGACTTGAATACAGTCACAAGCAACTCAAATATAGGTAATGATTTGTATGGCACTACTCAAGAGGAGTCAATATGCCAATCCATATGATAATTTTTCAGGGATGAGATTGTGGCATATGTTAGGGTTGAGGGCTTCAGTCAGAACAGCCCAGCGACGACTCATTGTATTTCAATTCATTGTCATCATCTATTCTGCAAAGTGATTGCAATGACAGCAGCACACAAAAAGCTTTCTTTCTTCAGCTAATATTCTGTAATAAAATATGGCAAAATTTGCGAGTTAGACTGTAGTGCAAGTAAGGACAGCCACCTTTGGAGTCACATAGCTCCCTCCCCCAAGGTTGCTTGCAGCAGAGAGAGGATCACGCTATAAATGGGCAACATTCCTACAGGTCCTCACTTTCACCTTGGCTTTTCTCCACCTCCAGCAAGCAAACAGGGTCAGGAATATCCATCCACGATTTACAGGGTCAAGGGTCAGGAGATTTATAGACTTTTGCCAAAACACTAGAGGACATAGGAAGCAATTTATGTCCTGGAAATCTGATCAGCCCTTCTCTGATTACAGCCCAGAGGGGGAGGGGCTGGGGGAGTGCTTTGCTGCTTGTAACAACAGCGCAGCATAGGAAAGCCACAAAATCACTTGAACATGAATGTGATATTTAGAATCCGTCCTTGAAGCTGTATTGCCATCCCCCCTTTCCTCCCTTCTTCTTGTTTTCTAGGGCGCTTTGCTCTTATCTTGTGAACTGTGGATGCTAACCCAAGCTAAACTGTCTGGTATCCTGTATTGTGTGTCTTATCAGGTCGCTTGTCTAATTTCAGGGACTGGCGGGATTTACTCTCTCTCTTTACAGGCAGATAGTCTTTCAGCCTTTTACTGGTACAGATAAGGGTATTGTAGTGATTCTTATGTAATTATTTTTCTGAGAATTCTGGAGCCTGTAGTATGATATTATGTCCCCTACCATCATAGACGTAGGAGATTGTTTTATGGTAGTATAGCTCTGTGGATAACAGTGAGTTACAGAGAAGATAATATCCCTGAAGTGAATCAGAGTAATAGCTTGCAAAACATTTAGATCCAGAGATCATATCTGAAGAATGAATCATTTCTCATGGTCTTCCCACTGATTTGCCTCACAGTGGGGATATTCCTCTAACAACACATTGTCTCCTTTCTACTAATATCACAATCAATATGACCATCAATAGGGACAGCTTCAGGTGAATTCCAATACACAGCAATAATGTAGTTCGGCAACAACTTCAAACCCTGCCCACTGGTCACAAACATGATGTGACTGCGAGGAAAGATTGCTCCCTCCTGGCAAGCTTACACTATGGAGTCTCGTGCCCATATAAGCTGACCGCAAGCGTGTAGCCTTGTTATGTGCCCTGTATTGAGAGCTTACAGCTCTCTCTAGCACCCCATGTGATGATGTGAACTGCAATTGCACACTAAGCGAGAGTCAGGTTGGCCCGCGAGATCTATAAGCTCACCGCAGCTTGGCTGATTGCATTCACAGGATATGCTGCTCCCCTTGATTCTCGAGGCACAACATACTCTGCTGGTCTGCAGTGAGAAATATTTACTGCTGACATTTTGTGCTGAAAAAAGAAACCACCTTGCAGGATTATAGAATCTAGGATCATAATTAACATTATTTGCCTGTGTTGCTTTGTGGAATAACAATTGCAGAGATTTCAGCTACAGTATACAACAGCTAAGGTTTTGGACATACCAAGTTCCTAAACTAAAAAAAGACCTGCAGAAACAAGTATGTCCGACACATCTCGTCATGCTCAACCAAGAAAATCCCTCAACTACAGAATCAGCATCAATCCATGCAAGCTGGGAGGAACAGTAGAGGGCAGTAGACCTAGTTATTGAGTGGGTGTAAGTCAAGTCTGCTCATTTCCACTGCTGATCATGACCGTCCACATACAGCAACACACAACACACGTTTACTTCACCCCCCCCCCCCCGCAAAAAAAAAAGAACTATAGTATTTGATACATAGATAAATGAAATGAACACCAAGGTTGTTTGCATCCTCCTATTGTTTGCTCTGAACTATAGTGCATATAACTTCCATCTGAATTCACGGAAGAAAAACTGTAGGACCTCCAAAAGGCTTGCTTGCACAGACCTTCGGATAGTCTTGGAATGCACTAACTCATGGAAGTATGTGCTTGAAGAACAATTCCTGAAAACGATATCTTTGTAAATCATCAGTATATGTCTTAGATATTGCAGAATCCAAATTATGCACAAAAGTCCAGGGATGTGATTGGTAAAAGAGAGGGCTTCCCTAAGCACAATTACAGAAGTTAAGATTTTCCGATCTCAACTATCAGGGAAAAGCAAGACAAAGGTTAACTGCAGAACAATCATATTTGTTTTGATCTTTACAACAATGCTGTAAAAAACAAACAAACAAACAAACAAACAAACAATCTATCCAATAAAAATCATGAAAATCAAACCTATTCAATGAAAAGCCCCCTCAACCCGGCAATGAAATGAGAAGCCCAAATCACAGAATTTTAGTCAGCCCTGAGAGTCCTGACTAGCAAAGGAGAACACTGGAAGTGAGGTTTCTGATCAAAATCAGTAGGTTTTATGTGGTAGTTTTCTTGTTTGACAAACAAGGTTTTGCTCTGCATTTATACAACTGCATCTACAGTCCCAGCCTCTGGGGATCATATTCTTGAATACCATCAAAAGTCCTGCCATTTATTGATGCAGTTGGTATGCAAGATTTCAGTTTCTTTATGTGATGATATGAATGTCATTTGTAACAAAATTTAAGATAGCTGAGAGAAAATGATAAAGAGTGCACTTTTAACCTGCTTAATTTGATATAAAACATCACAAAATATATACTGTAAAAGTAGATATTTTCGCGCGACTAATTTTTCGCGCTAGGCCGGGTCAGAAGAGTTTCGCGTGTTTTTAATTCCGCGGAATCAAGACATCACGCACAGGAACGTATGGCAAGCAAAAATATTCGCGTGTTTTTATTTTCGCGCTAGTTTCTGGTTGCGCGAAATGCGCGAAAATTTCAACACTGCGAAAATTTCCACTTTTACAGTAATATATGATATAAAATATTTTAAAAAAAATTGCAGTACTTATCATTACTTTTATAGTGAAGTGGCATCGTATGATCAATAAAGGCAAGAGATAAGGTGTTGATATTTGTAACTTACAAGTTTGGTCGAAACATTACACATGACTAAGAAAACTGATGGTTAAAGTGTGAAGGGGAGGGGGTAATGAAAGGGGTGGGGAAAAACATGACAACAGTGTCAGCTGACAGAATAACAGATATGACAGACTGCTTGAGTGGTAGGTACTGCGTGGTACTCAGGTGAAAAGAACACAGCTGGAATTAAATCAAATCATTGTGGAATAAGCCGATTCAAACAGGATATTCTTGAAAAAGGCGGAACAACAAATTTTAGAGAGAAAGAAATGAAAGTATGGTGCCATAGAAGGAATGTAAAGCTGTAAAACAGATTATAAAAAATGCAGAGAAAGGAATTTACGATCAGCCACTTGTCAGATATTATACCATAAATGACATCATAGAAGGTTTCCTATTCCACAGTACTGCTGGAATTCTCCGCTAGGTATTCCCCCCACACTCTCCACTCGCTGGTTCTAATATGAGCCAATTTAAGCCAATTTATTCTACCCATGCAAAGGTATCCTAGGGTTTGATTTATCATCACATTGTTGCCCGCTCCTGGAGAGGCTGACCCTAAGAGTCAAATACAGGAATACATTTTCTTTTTTGCTCTTTTTTTTTTGCCATAACTTTTGACCCAGGTGTAAAATAAGGCTCATGATAAAAGATGGTTTTGTTTTTGTTTTTTGAGATGTGAAGCTCTTAAGTTTGACTGAGAGTAATAAGATATGACCATAAATTAATCACAGATAGTCACATGTTGTTTTTTTTTTCAAAACCTTTGAAGAACTCGCGGCATTTGTTTCACATCTCAAGGCCTAGTACACTCATCTAAACATGTCAAACTTCTTGTTTCAACACTGCATTCGTTTAAAGTCCCCTACTCCAGAATAAGTTTGCTTTACAATTCACACTGAGAGTTGAATTGGAGACAGTTACCAATTCATTAAATGATTAAGCTGTTACCTTTTTGTCTCAATGCTTGCATTTACATTCATATCTGGTCTCTCACAATTCATAAATGGTGTTGATTTAA
Organism: Diadema setosum; assembly: GCF_964275005.1. Lineage (NCBI taxonomy): Eukaryota > Metazoa > Echinodermata > Echinoidea > Diadematoida > Diadematidae > Diadema > Diadema setosum. The sequence goes on along the minus strand of NC_092685.1, from coordinate 9,723,336 downwards.
TCAGTTGTCTTTTGTTGACTTCGACTTTATCTTTACATAGGTTTACAAATTGAGAAAAGGTGATTTCATCCAGAAAGTCTATACATTTCACTCAATGCTGTGACAGAAAAACAACAAATCAATGAAAAGGTAAAATATGAAAAATATGCGATTAAGAAAAACAAACTAAGCCATTCCCCCTAGAAGATATGAAGATGATTTAACAGGAATGCCAATCTTGTAGTAAAACAGCATTGCAGTATTCTTAGGGCTGAAAAGGTATAAGTTGGTGGAAAAACAGTATTTTTATGTTTCCTGCAATAGACATGTGTAGTGATACAATGTGGGAACAAACAGTATTTTCTATGAAACATGCAGTATTTCTGGCAAAAAGCATTAAAAAAAAAAAAATACAGCAAGAAAAGTAACAGTTGGCATCTGTGTCTTACCATGGCAGGCAGGGAGCAGCCTGGAATGGCTGTCAAAGACACATTACTCTTAAACATTTCTAGTGCGATATTCCATGATGACTACTTCGTAGACTTGGTAGACTCAAGAAATACTTCTTGAAGTATACCGTATGTATGTCTACAGTTATTGTTATGTTTTATACGATTAAATGGTGTGTACAGTTCTGGACGAGGTGAAGATTTAGCTTTTAACGTTTTGTGAGATATTCAGAAACCACTCTATGAGATGTCAAAGAGCATGCAGTTCTAAGGGGTATCAAAAGTTTATTCGATGAAAATCGGTTTTGAAATGGCTGAGATATCCAAAAACAAGGTGAAACAAAGAGATACTAATAAAGTTGGGGCATGTCGCCTTTTATTATTAGCACTTTTTTGGATATCGCAGCCATTTGAAAACCAATTTTCATCAAATAAATGTTGAATCCTTCTTAAAATTACATGCTCTTTCATATTTCATAAGAGGCTTTTCATTATTTCACTTAGGAATGTTCAAAACATGAATCCCTACCACAACCAGTACTGTACAGCCCCTTTAATGTGTTATTTCTCTTATTGTCATTTTGAATGTAATTTGCCTGTACAGGCTGTTCTGGTATTTCAGTATGTATGTAGAATGGATGATTGTAAAGCACATAGCTAACACTGATTTGTTTCATGCACTATAGAAGCTCAACTATTGATATCATTCCAAAGTGATTTTTATTATAACACCATATGCAAAGTAGCATGACCGACAGGTTTGTTTGTCCAAGTCTCCTGAATGATGCACAACCAGCAAGAAACATGTACGTGTCAATTGACACTTCGCGCTCTCTACTCATTTTTATGAGTCACTGAAATAATTGTTAGTTCAAGGTTCCCATCTATGATGCACTTCTTGTTTGCTCCGAATCTCTCACCTTTCAATTTATGTAGGCGGAAAAGATCACAGCGACCAGCGCAAGTCTGTCATCGCAATCCTCTTTGGGGATTTGGCAGAATATGCAAGTCACTTGAAGCATACATTTATATGCAGACAATAGCCCACGACAGCACAATACAAGACACAAAATCTAGTCTTCATGATACTCACACATGTATTTTCCTGTTCTTCTACCCTCATTGTTACTTGCTTGTTTTCTTCAGGTTAAATGTATTTTCCTGGAAAATCATGCAGCTCCATTTTCTGTTTTTCTACCCTTATTGTTATTTTTACATGTTTTCTTCAGGCTGCAGAGATGAGTTTCATATTATACAAATAGTGAATGGTCACGAGTGCAATGGTACGAGATTTCGAACGAGGTGAAAGATAGAGGCGCTCTATTCAACGAGGCGAAGCCGAGTTGAATAGTGCACCTCATCTTTCACCGAGTGCGAAATCTCGTTCCATTGCACGAGTAAAGACCATACACTATTTGTTTTATACAACATCCAAGTAGATCTTTGTTATTTGGTTGGAGGATTGTTGGGTAGGTCTATGTAGGCCTAGAAGTCTATATATGTATGAAAAATATAGCCATACTTACATGTGGATCCACTGGGATGCTCTTTCTGGTTTGTGCAATCAGTGTATCTCTTTGGTGTAGATACAGGTCACAGCTAGCACTCATATACACGTACACTAGCACTATGTAGGCCTACACTTGTACATACACGCATGCATGTACCGCACACGTACACTGCGCTAGCTGCATGCTATCCTCAATATGATGCAATATTTGGTACCCTGGGGTACCAAATGAAAATTCGCCATTTTGTTGAATTAATTTTTTTTTTTTCAGCGCTGTACCCTGGCTTACCAAAAAATGTGTCAAAACATTTTTTTAGTATTATTATGCACAAAAATGTTTTCTTATTTGTGATTATGCATCAATTAATGCATGCAAGTGTACTTCGAAAAACACCTATGGTGCTAGTTCATTGCGACGACTTTGCCGTATCCGAATTCAGAATCGGCGTATCTGAATTCGGATACGCATTATAAATAATGGGCATGAGATGGCGCTATACAACGCGGTACCCCGGGTTACAACGGTACCCCGGTGTACGGCGTGCTGAATCATATGCAACACACAGTACATGCAGTACCGTACATGGCGTGGAATAGAACGAAAAAATCGAACCAAGTTGCACGCAAAAATAGAACCAAAATTGCACGGCGCGTTGAATGGAGTACTTATTGAATATCACGTCACCAACAATCCTCCAATCAAATTACAAGGATCTACTTGGACATTGTATAAAAGTGTATAAAGCATAAATAAACTGTAATTGGTTGGTGGCATATCCGTCATTGCATCTGGATATATTTTTCTGTCACCCTGACCACTTATGCAATGTTTTGTTTCCTCTGTATTTAGGGATGTAGAAAAGAAAACTTGGAAGCATAGAATGTGCAAAGGTTGATAACATGTACATCTTGACCTCAAATCTTGATTTCTTCTCTCCATCCCTCCTCCTCCCTCTCTTTCTCTCTCTCCTTCTATCTCTCTGTCTCACACTTTTTCTCTGCACATATCTATGTATCAAAAAAAAAATTGATAATGCCTGACTTTTTTGTATGTATATGCATCAAAGCTTCTATTTTACTACCAAATTCAGTGCTTGTTGTCACAGAATATGAAGGATGCGTTTCTACTATGTCAAACTAAATAACTGCTGGTTTTGAAATTTCACTCAATTGGAGAATTGTATGATGGACAAAATATGTTGTTATTGTTGTTGTTGTCATTGTATTGTTTTCTGATTATCTTGAACCACAGCATATCATATCCACAACTGTACAAATTACCATTTTGCGTTGATAAAGCACTCCTGAGTTCAGTATACCTATGTACACTCATAGCCTTACTTGAGTGCATCATTTTATACACTTCCTTTGGTACTTAATCATATTTTTACTTTACATGTGGGAGTGAACCATGCCTACATGCAAGCACAATCCTACATTAATTATAACACACACAAAAACCCACTTCTATTAAATCTTCCAAATTCCACCATCACTGTGATACCATTAATAGCATGTATTTTACTAGGAATAAACTATTTACTGAGGCCTTGTTTGTTTCATACATTCATTGCCCATGACATGGAAAAGACTAAGAAAGGGTATATAAATTACATAACATCCCTAAAACCTCTATTACCACTTTCGCTATTACTACTTTCATTTCACTTTAAAAAGTATTTACATTAATTCTTCCAATTATTATTATTATTATTATTATTTTATTTGGCATTCCAGACATTGCACATGTACATGGGTAAACACAAAACACATTTGATTCAGCATGACAAAACTAAGATAAATTACAACACAGAGATAAAGCACAAATGAGAGAAAAAATTCTAACATTATCACTGCGCTACCATGAATCTCATGCACTTTTCTAAGATTAACTATCTGATCATTTCAAGGTCTTAATTGTTTGATACATTCTCTGCCCATGACAGGAAAGGGACTCAAGGGCCATACAAACAAACTCACGTATCATCCTTACAAACTCTGTGATCATTTCAAAATTGTGTGATTTCTTCCACAATTTCAGTTTCATCTCATTTGACGCTGTTTATTACCCAAACCCTCAGGTATGGGGCAATTTCCAGGACAGCAGAGGTTGCGACCTTCAACTCAATTTCGTCAGAGCTTGTTTGGTGATGTGACAACTCAGATAGAGACGTCAGCTGGCTCCATTCAATTGACTTTGCCACTTACGACTCGTTATTTGGTCACGTTCTACAAATTCTGCTGCTGGCTGCCCAGGGAGAGAAAAGCCATAGGTTCGTCATAGCAGAGTTCCACCTCCCTGGTCATAGTTACCACAGACTGCAGGTTGGTTGTAAGCTCACCAATCTAGGTCAAACTTCCCCCCTCCCCCCCCCCCCCACCCCCCCCCCCCATTTTACTGATAATGTATTCTTGTCTTTGAACTCCCAAGAACTTTCCTTTCTAATAATCATCATTTCTTTCATCTATGTTTATATTTCTTCTGCTTTCCATTTCCAGCACATTGTCTCTACTCTATGCCTGGCCCTTTTACATCATCTACCATATCAGTTTGACTAAGCAAAGTGTGAAGCAGATCATTTGGTAGGATGCTGCTGGTGCATGCATTATGAATTGTTTATGCATGTATTATCAATAAGTCTGATTATTGTCATAGCTTACAAGTATGAACTCCATGAATCATAAACACAGGAGCTACAGCAGTTTCAAATCAAAATATAATGCACAGCTTTCAAAAAGATATCTATAGTTTGTATAAAGTTCATGAGAAATTCTTGCAGTATGGCAGAATATATCAATATAATTTCTGAGAAGAAAAAATATTGAGTATTATCATCATTGCTGTTAGGATTATCATCATAATAAGCTTTAGTCAATAACATTGTACCCTTAAACCATCTCACATCAGTAAGTCGTGATTTCATATAGTTAAGGCAATGTGTAGTTAGGGGTAAAGGGAAGGGTGCAAAATGTTTGGTCAGGGGTGCACAGGTGTAGCACCACTCGATTTCACCTTGGTTTTTATTCTTCCACCTCAGAAACTACTGGAGACAAAAAAGTAGAGTTAATTGGTAAGAGTTCATCGGTCAGCAATTGAGTCATCAAGCAAAGCCCTGTTACATGTGACCAACCGAAAGGTGGCACTGCCTTTATACCACAGAATGCTGTCTACACAAACCACAGGGAGTGCAGAAACAAATGTGATTAATGTTTTCATTACAAGCATAATCTCATCAATCAATAATAATCTCCACTTCTCCCTCTCTACTGCTTTGTGGCTTTCTCTACCTCTCCCTCTCTCTCTCTTTATGAAATTATGTATGAAAAAAAAAGTTGCCAAGCACAAAACTCTTGAGAGCGTTGCAAAGGAGAGCATACACCGTGCAGGAAATGAGTTCATGGTGAGGGACTCCCAACCCCAGCATCTAAACCAACAGGTGCTAACATCACACAGAGTGAGCGAGAGTTCCTGAAACCAACACATAGCGTTCACCTCAATGCGCACAAAAATACAGCTGATACACAACCACGAAACATGCAGCGAATCCCGACGTCGAAGCACAGCAGGCAATGGCCAAAATGAAACAAGCCTCGTTTTTGGCTGCTCTTGAAGGGAGTACTAACTAGCTGCTTGCCCCTTGTGATCTAACATCCTTGCAGGGACTAATCAAATCAGAATAGACCACAAAGTGGGGATCACTCTCCAACCATGAGGGGGCTCTTATATGCCTACTGATGTTTGCATGGCACCTCAGAGAGGGGTTATGCTGTTTATAGGGAAAAAAAATGAAAAAAGAGGGATGGGATTTGCAAGAAAAAAAAAGGACTCTGAGAGACCACTCTATTCAATAATGTTCTGCAAGATAGAAGAGGTGAATGCAGGGACTCCTTACCAACTTCATAGCATGTAACACTCTATCTGCCCATCTGAACAAGATAGTCTGATATTGTGCATCTCTGACATGGTACCTGACAACTGTGACACAGCCCCATTCAGAACGGATTGAAGCAATCATTTCTCACTTTTGCAATATATCATCTCTGAAAAATAAAGGTTTTGTTTGTTTTGTTTTGTATTATCAAAGGGGGAATCACATGTTGAATAGACTGATATGTTCTACTTACTAAATTGTATTCCTTATGAAATGAGACTATTTTTGCCGGTAAAACAAAACACTTGTACATGACATGCCCCAAAAATGATAAGCTTGGACAAGAACTTCCTGATTCAGCATTGTTACATTTGATTCTCTCGCACGTACTTCAAAACTTGAAAGTTTGAATGATATTCAAACAGTGTTGTACTGACTACACATATCATTATATCTCCTTCTTCATGACAGCACATATCGGTACTCGAGAGAGATGAATGAACTTCTTTGGAGCCAACATCTCAAACTACCTTTAGTTTGACATGAGTATGCACCGCTACCAGGTTGCCTGTGGTACAACAAGCAGCTCGCATCAACACACACACCCCTAAACCACTACGGCAGCTGTCAGTAGGGGGCGCTAATTCACAAAGCCAGCAGCACACACTTGAGTAAGTCAGAGGATTTCATGGAAAAGGGTTTAGCATTCTTCAGCTCCTGCATTTTTTTTAAAACCATCTCAGAAAAAAAAAAAACTTTTTTTTTCTTATCTTTATAACACAGTTTGCTTGATAACATTATCAGAGGTTGTTGAGGTATGTGAAGATGAAGTTTCACAACAACAAAAACAAAACCAAAACAAAGCACATAGACCAACTTTGTTATTCAATACAATAACTACAGTGATAAAAGTGATATACTGGTATATTGCTTTAGACTAAGTCATCTCCTTCAAGTGTATGTGGCTGATGTACTGTGTATTAATGGCTTTTTCACATGACTGGAAAATAAAATCTCATGCATAATCACATAATTCATTATGGATATCGGGAAATATACATTTCCTAACAAACCAAATATATTTGCTAGATATCAAACATATATGAAACATTTTGAAATCATCTACAGATGTACCTTTTGTTCTAGATTAAAAACTATAGATAGATCAATGGCTAATACCATGAAAGAATCTTTACTGATGCATTTCATTGAGTTAAAGAGATAAAAAAAAAAATAGCCTACAAAGTTTTTTTATCATGTTACTATGATATCATGAATATAATAAGAATGAGAACATAAATTGAATAGCTTAAAAAAGATTTAAAAAAAAATGGAATAACTACATTGTAGAAAAGAACATATTCTTTAACCAGGTGATCAAGCAGACAATGACAGAACATGATTCATTCTAATCAAGTTTATCGGTAGAAGACAATTGAACAGCGCCATCTTTTGTTTGAATACTGTACATTTAGCCTGCATTTCCCCAGATGGTCTGCAGAGAGAACTCCAGGCACGATGGCAGTTTGAGCTGCAGGTCGCCCTCTTGAGTCTGTCATCAGAAACTTTTCTGTTTATCACACCATGATGGAAATATAATTTGCAATTAACTTGCTTCTTGACTAGCAACGGTTGTCTGACTTCGGAGTACAATCAACCAATTTTTCTCCCAATTACAACTTTTGTTGGTGTCCTGCCACCCATCCCCACTGTAGGAATACACTGTCCTTCCATCAGAAAAAAAAGAACTAAGTTCTGTATACACACATAATGAAATATAAGTTTTCTCTGAGAGTGCTGTAAAGACATTAATAGGTGTTAGAGGTTCACATTTAGAGGTCATTGTGCTGTCATTGTTACATAATGTCAAGTTCACCTGGGATTCATGTCGGATTTGCTCCTTTAGAATTCTCACACTCACAAGTACGAATTACATCAATAGTCTCAAATAAACGAGCTAGAAGAATGACCATGATTTGTATGCTGTAGTTGTGCATGGTGGCATTACTAGAAAGACAAGCTATATAATATATAGATAGTCCTGGCAAGCAAAAACAAAAACAAAAACAAAACAAAAATACATATGTACACAGTAATAAGCCCTGTCTGCCTTTTGTGTGATAAGTTTTGTTTTTTTCCATGGGCATTTTTTTTTTTTTTTTTGGGGGGGGGGGAGGGGAGGGGGCTGTTTAAATGGTCACAGCTTGCAGGAACTGTTAGGGTGAATGGAATAGTGGTTGTAAGAATGTATTTGGTTTAAGAAATTTGAACTTACCTCCACAAACAAGTCCTGAATCCTGCACAGTGTAGGTAACTTTAGCAAATGGAGCAAGTGGGGATTTAGCAATCAACACCTACAGAGAGAGGGAGAGGGAATAGAGTCCAAGACAAATGCACTCATTTTTCTCATTTTTCACTCACTTTAATGCCACAATATTATACTTATTCTTAGTCCCCCCCCCAAAAAAAAAAAAAACAACAACAACAACAACAAACAAACATAGGTTAGATCATGTTTGAAAGGATGGTATATACTTGCTTACTCTAAAAATCTACACTACACTATCTGTCTATCATTTCACAGCATCATTTTCCCCTTTTAGTGGCAAGAGGCCCAGTGAGTCTAGTTGGTCTAGCACTCACTTGAGTATCACGATTTCACTTTCCACATATTCTTGCAGACTATCAGGTAAGAAGAACACAGCATACTTTGGGGCTTTGAGGGTTGCCAGGGGGACGTGTTGTTCACCACATTTTCTATCACACTGGCATTAATACCTGCCAAGTTTGTAGAAAATTTAACAATGCATTATCAAAAGAAGATCAAAATGCATAAACTGGGCAATATTTGGTCACCCCTGGAGCTGCTACAAACAAACTGAAGTTCTGAAGGTCTGAAGTTCTTGCCACTGTGAAATTATACATATTTAGATCACACCTTGTAGAAATGAAATGAAATGAAATGAAAACTTAGAAGCATACTCACGAATGTATTTACTCAGATAATTGCTGGTTGTATGGATGATTTTTGAGAGAATCTCTAATTTTGGGGCTCTGGGGGTGGGGTGCATAGTGCCCATTTGCACAAATATGATATATTTGTATATTCATATTATATTCTATCACCCTAGCGATAATACCTGTCAAGTTCGGAGACAAATTTTACAATGTATTTTCAAAAGGATAAAAATGTGAAACTCTCCCCACCCCTTGGGCCCCTAGGAGGTGCAACTGGATCTTCACATGAACAAAACTGAAATTGAATTGTTAACGGGCCATTAACGATCTCACCATCACTGTACAGGCATGCTAACCTGGAAACATTAAACTGCACATTACTTGAATATGAGACCATTCTGAAGCAAATAATTTTCACACAACAATAGATATATAATGTACTCTTAAATGAATCCCACAAGGATTGGAACAATCACCCCCAGCATTCCCACTGATTCCCAGTGATCAGTTACTAGCCATCCCCTTTAAAACACACACACACACACGGAAAAAAAAAAAAACACAAACAAAAGTAACACTCTTGTCATATTCTTTGTCATCAGTTGTTGTTTTTTTTCAGATCATATTGAATTCTCTTTGGAACTCCACTTTTCATCAGCCCAACATCCCTCCATCCCCACCACCCTCATCATTGTACACTTGCTATCGAATACATCCCTTCCATCATGTCTGCGGACTTCACCTCATCTCTTATATACCTAACTACTTCTGCCACAGTCAGGTCCAGCCATCAGTTATTCCTTTTTCACCCCTGCCTTGTCCCTCCCCTCCTCCCCCCCCCCCCCCCCCCCGAAGTTGTCACCCCACCAATATCATTCTCTATCCCCTGCATCCCCCTCCAGACAAATATCCATCTGTTTTCCCCCCTCCCCTACCCTCTGTCTCAATCAAATCAATCTATCTCTACTTCCCTCCCCTGCCCCACTCCTCTCGTCTCGACCTCCGAACAACTGGTCCCCACAACGCCACCCACCTCTCGCTGGACTTCGTTGCGATACTGGAGGATCAATCTGGTGTTCACGCTGTGACTCCACGTGTTACCAAGGGCTGCTGTCACATGACCGCCCTCACTGTCTGGAATTCAGATCACAACAAAAAACAAAAATAACAACAACAAAAATTACCCACATCAAAAATGCCACGTAAAAAAAAAATAATAATAATAAAATTAAAATGTGCAGGTACTTTAGTGGATTCCAAGAAAGGTTACCTTTCCAGCACTTTGATTTCTTACAGCAAGACATGGGACAGAAAGAAAGCATTTGAATCTCATTGCATCAAATTTTCCTCATTAATTTCACCTGAAGAATTTATTTAGTTTTGATATTGGGGTGGGGATCCATGTACATTACTCATATCTTCAAAAGATCCAAGTAGTACTGCAAATTTTTGACACCAAATACTTACTGTGAGAGATGTAAAGCCTATTGATGTTACTCGTGGTCTTGAAATGTGCGACGCGAGAAGTAGCTGTCATTATTGTTTGTCTGACGCAGCTATTTGTGTACCACTTCATTTTCAGTGCTGAGCTATCACTTTCTATCGTTCATCTATCAATGCCGGAAACATATATCACGGCAGGCAGCATTAATGTGGACTGACAACATGCATAATATCTGCCAAACTAAGAAGCACAAACACATTACAATGGACAAGGGTGATCTATTGGTATTAGCCCATCAGTGATAATCAGTGAGAGATGGCGAAGTCTGTTGGGAGGTTCACAGTAAAACTGGGGCAAAGCTTTTCAGTCAACATTACTCCAAGAAGAGGAAAAATCCTATCCAGCGCACTTTGCACACAACTAGTGCAAGCCGGCCTCACAGACTGCCAGTTACTGCATATATCCCATACTCTGTGGTGGTTTCCTTTTTTTGTGTGTGTGAATTTTGCAAGTTGACTGATATTCACAATATAACAACACATTAGAATATTGTCTCCAGTTAACACACATGCAATATACGTTATCTAAAAGGAGGGTAACTGCTAACATTGCTGTTTGAAAAGGGATAATGTTTATCTCTTATTCCATTGATAGGATTCCTAATCACAAATTTTATTAGCCACTTATGAAACTGTCTCAAGAAAGTGCTGCTCCACAAAATATCATGCACATAAAACATTATTCAAATGATATATATAATGTATGCAGTATTTATGTACATTGCAATACTAATATGCCGTTATTTTTGCACACAGATATTTTTGCAAATGAGGAGGTCATGGATATTTTCGCGAGATGTTGTTTTCACGAAATGACACAGAGGCCTTCATAAGCGCACTATTACTTTAACGCATGGTGACATTTTCGCGTGTTGCTAAACTGTGACTCATAAAATTCACGAAAATTAAACCCTAGCAAAAATATCAGCTTCTACAGCACAGGTCACAGGACATCAACCAGCTGCAAAGAAATGCAATGTCTTGAGTTCAAACCTCTGCTTTAAGTGTGAGATCTGAATATCATACAAAATGTACATCATTTGTCCAGAGCGTTATCTAATTTGAATATGCATGAATGGGTGAATAAGTGATTGCTGTAACCCTCACGATTGTCTAAATGTTGGTGCATCCTCTAACAATGAGACTTTGAGATCTCCTATGATCACTTGACAATCCGCTGTCTACTTGCGGGACTATAAGAATACTTGCATGGAACTATATGAATTGGACTGTGACAGTACTCCATTGGAGCTCCTCACTGTTTTGTAATGACTAATTTGAAAAAATATTTCCCCTAGGTTGGTCATACGAAGTGAGATCTCTTTAATTTCAACTCTTTTTGGCAAAGTCATAGAGACAACAGTTTAAAATCACAGGTCAGTGATCTGTAAAGTGTGTACCAAAAAAAGAAGAAGATAGATTTCCTCAAGAGAGATTACATGATGCAGACAGTACTATAAACCCAGAATTTCTGCGTGTATGAAATTTCGCAACTCTACAAGGAGCCAAAATTTGTGAAATTAAAATGCATGTGAAAATTCTTGTCAACACGATGCAATGAATGCCAGTGGCAGTTCATAAAAGTTTCATGCCACAAAAGAGACCATTGGCTCCAATTTCTGAAAATTTCATGCTGCAAATATTTCTGGTTTCACAGTACATCATTGTGGATAAGATACTGACATTCATAGCTCTCATCATATGGGTCTGTACGTATTTGCTTTCTCACTGATCTCCTGGATTTGGTTTGTTGTCTTTATATTTGGTCCCTTTTCAGTGAACATAAAGTCCTAGTTGATGTACATTTCTATGGGCATAACATGAGCATATATTTTTTTATAAATCCCACCTTGCTTTATATTCCGCACAGGAGAATGGGAACATGTTTAGCATAAGCTACACAGAGAAAAGTGATGTAACATGTGTAGATGGTAGCATTCTCTTAGACATCTACATGCACAGTTTCATTACAGAACACTGAAAGTACAATTCCACACTAAGTTTAACCCATCGAGGATGAGCTGATTTTGCTTTAAAGGTAGGGGACACCTTTTACAGACCTCCCAAAATATAGCAAAACATTAAATATGTACCTCAGGGGACTTGTTCAGGCCACTGCTGAGAAATATGGAAGTCAACAGTTATCTACAATTTGAATAATGCACAAAACTCAACTACTCAGTAGTTCTGTGTGTCAGCCACACTTAAGCCTTTTTGTTACAGTCTACTGTATTTTTTATCTATAAACACAAATCTAAAAGTATAAGAGCTGATGTAATAACATATAGAGTGTGTGGCAAGAATGTATATAGAAATGTTTGTAAGTTTTGATGAACTTTCTTCACAAAATATACATGATGGACACACATGCAGTGCATGGGTCTGCAAAGGTAGCCTAGTAATGTACTGGAATTTACGGTGAGCCCCGAAAAAAATTCAATTCAAAATCTAATGGTCAATAAAAATGTACTAAATGTTACCTTCCACTTTCAATACTTTATGGTAGTTTCTAAAATGATACTCTCTTCAACATACCACTGTATTTATACAACTCTACATTTAAGGCATGCAAATGGGATTCCCTACCTTTAACAAGCATTTCTCATAGACACCTGCTCGAGTATACTCGGGACTAGTTTTCAAAGGGTGAAGTTAGGTGTACTAAATATAGTGAAAATCACACAAACGGAATGGAAGAGGTTTCTTGAAATATGGACTTGAAAAGAGAACGTTAGAGATTTTTAAAGTTCCACAACTTTTCCAGAAACAGTGAAGTCAATGATGGCATGGCCTCATTGAGTCTCTGATTGACCTACGCACAAATTTTGATCATCACTTTGTATCCTGTGAATCAAAATCTTGCTACACTGTGATAAGTACTAGTGGTGACATTTAGAGGAGACATGGGTTGTAGTTGCTTAATCTTGAATGATATTTTGTACAGATGCTAACAGGAGAGTTGGCTATTGATCACATCAGAGAATATCACTGCAACTAACATCATCATTCAGAGAAAACTTAAAAGCCTGATTCTCCATGAATCTCCTGTCCCAAGTCTGCCTTTTTTTACGCAATTCCTTCCATTCAGTTCTTCTGATTTGACTTGATTTATTAAAGTTTACTTGAATGTGGTATTACATTGCACATTAAACATATATGAAGTCTGGAAAAAAAAAACACTAAAAAGAGTAAATTTTGTTCATAATCTTTGACCTCTGTATATACAGTATTCATACTCATTCTTCACAGGAATCTAACAACCCAAAAGTTGGAAGGGGGGGGGGGGGGTTGGGGAGGTTAATGAGATTATGATACAAGACTTACATGAGCAGTGTTTTCACAATTACATGTATTTTACATTCCATGTGATCCAACTGATAGCCATGGCAAGAAAGAAGATAATCTAACAACAAGTTCATGCAAATATATTTTTCCCTCCTGTGGTGTGCAGAAAAAAAAAAATCTGTTTGTGAAACAAGGGAACTTTCCTCACCATGCAAGAGTGTGTTCCACACAAATTCAGTCCAAAAACGCAGACATTATTTGACTTTGCAACAGCCTTTAATGATGTGATCATGTGTATGGTCTGTACATTCAATATACTCTTTCCATGAAAATTAGATTCTACCTGCTGTAGTGATCTCTAGGCCAGACACCATATCTTGATCATCATCTCCCAAATCCTGGTTTGGCGGTCTCTCCCCCGTTGGGCCAATATGTGTTGTGATTTGGTTGGTCACAACAACCTATGCACACACATAGAAGAAGAGAGAAGTGCAATGCACTGGTTAATCTTCAACACTAAAGAATTAAGAAAAACAAACAGAAAAGTTCAAATTGGTTTCACAACTAATCCTTATTCATGCCGAGGCATCTAGCATAACTTGCAAGCTTTCTTATATTAAAGCATAATTCGGTAATCTATCCAAATTAGCAAGATTAGTAGATTAGCAAGCCAGATTTTGTGTGGCAATGTGCCTCAGTCCATCAGGAATGCCACTGTAACACAATAGGGATTAGAGGGATTAGGTAATCTCTATTCATGGTCAGTTAGTTTCCAGATATCTGTGCCAATTGGCAAAGAAAGCACTTCAACATACTTGCCAGTAGGCAAACAGAGCATGGTACAGGTTAGTCAACTGCTGGACATAGCAGTTGTCACTTGCAGATGTAATGAAAAGTCCTGAGACAGAAAAGGGCTTACCTGATACAGTTTGTTTGTTTTTGGTTTGTTTTGTTGTTGTTTTTTTTTTTGTCCTAGCAAACTACCCACATACTAATTTATGGTAGTATCTTACCAAGAAATAAAAAATGACAACAATGAACCATTCAACTCATGACTGAAGAATGCATCATAACAACAGAAAATTAATCTTTGAATTCTTACTAACTTGCACAGAGTCAGAGGGAAATTTCATAACAGATATGAAACATATACTATACCTTCACATAAATTTACTGGAGCAAACTGAGCTACTGTTGAAAAAGAACTATAAGGGCTATTTTCACTAAAAAAAAAAAAAAAAAAAATGATGACATGAAAACTCGCCTAGTTTAAACTGCCTGACCTCATTACTTGAAAAAATCATGATGCTCACTCCAATGAAAAAAGAAAAGAAAAAAGAAAGTTAAGTTTGCAGAAGAAGTGTGCATGTTCCCTTTACTTGTTAAACAATTAACAGCATGCTAAAACCAATGCAACTCACAAACTCACTGATACATGTACTGTATGTGTGTTAAATTGTACTGCCACAGCACAGGTGTGGATACTTTTACTGCAGCACACATTTCCCATAGACACCTGCCCGAGTATACTCGGGACTCGTCCTCAACGGGTTAAGGATACTGAAGTTTCGTGAGTGAAATTGTGAGTTCTCTGCTGCGTGTGTTCTCATTACAAAACACCATACAAATATTTGTGTGAAGTTAGAAAAAACTCACTCTGACTTCCAACTTTTTGTGCAAAGTTGCTTGGCTACTTTCACAATAACTTCATGATTTCCACCTTTGCAAGTTTTCAAGCCAAGTGAGAATGACCCTATAGTAAGGCTAAGTTAGGTGTAATTCTTCTGTAAAGATCCTATGTTTTCCAAAAATTAAAGAAAATAAAAGAAGGTTAGACACACTTTCTCCCGTACACACAAAATGCATAGCTTAGTGCATGGCTAAATCTCTATGTCTGCACCTCATTCCGTAGTTATACATGTCTCTCTCACCATACATGGCCATATCAATCCATTGTGGAGCAACACAACATCACACTTCAGGCACAATTAATTCTGAGGTGGTAATAGGAAAAAAAAAATGATATTCAAGCTATCATTAAGACTGAAATGCCAGCAGTGCTTCATATATTCCCTTGGCCTGAAACAATATGTAACTGAAACGGAGCATAATCCAGTGCCTTTATAGATAATGAACAAATTCCACATCAGTTTATGAAATGGGACTTGAAGTCCACACACCTAAGACAATACACAATTGCTACTGCTTTCCAGACAATTAGTTTTTTAGATGGTTTCTCCAGCAAATGAGCTCTTTAGTTGAGAAATAACCTTGAAGTAACACTCTTGTTTCATACATACCCGATATATCTAATGAATAGTCAAAGGTCCTTGTGCATGATAAGAAATGATATCTTCCCCAACTAATGAGTATACAAGATAGTCGCAAGGGTGTAAGTGGAGGCAAACAGCAGTGATGTGTCTGGAAGACAGGCTATGCATGTGAGTGCTATTACATTTAATGAGAAAGGTACGCACTGTGCATTTTATCACCCAAGCCCTGGGCCCTACTGCTGAGTGATGACTGCACACAGGAGTCCACATCTACCTCAGATTACATTTAAAGATCAATAATCTCAAAGGTACCAACCCCTCCCCTCCCTCCCCCCCCCCCCACCACTTCCCCCCTTTAAAGCCATCCCAATTTCAGCAAGAATGTCATCTCTACATGACAACTAGCATCAGGACAGTTTCCAGCTCTGAAGTGCATTATGACATTCTTTGTTTTTATTCTCCTTTGCTCTGTTGGGGGAGCAGTTCAGCTATTTTTCTCTTAACCTGCATAGCAATAACAATGTTTAAGTTCCTAATCAAATCCTATATTGATTGTGAGAAAATAGTTTTAAGATATATTTATGATGCATAAACATGTGTTCTTATCATGAAAAAAAAAAAATGTTATTTCTATTATCAAACCACCAATAATTACTGCTTCATTACTTGAGTTGATCAGAGTATTCTACAGCAAAGCTACCCGTATTTTCCAGAAGTAAGACTATCTGCCTATACAACCTGGGATAAACAGCACAAGCAAAGCCTGCAGACCATTCACCAGACCAGAGCACTTGTCAATACTTCATGATTACACTAGTTTAAAATACTTTTAAAGTTACCCAATTTTCACAGTGAAACAAAACTTGGCATCCCGTCATCCTGATGTGGACAGGTGAAGGAGGAAAATATTGATGTTTTAATTAGTAAATGCTTCCATTTTCTAGTCAGCATCTTACATAACAAATGAAGGCAATGACGTTAATGTAGGAACCCAGTGCCTGTTTTATCAAGACTTACAATTGACTATTAAGTCTGAATATCAAATTTTAACTCCCCATAAATCAATCACAATATGTCCATAGATCAATAATAATCTACAATCACTTGAAAGTCCAAGTCTTGAATCTCAACTAGACATCAAATGATCTCAGCCACTCCTGACTAATTAGACAGAGCAAGCGCCAACCATTCCTTGTGCCCCTAAACTCTGAGAAAGGCACTATCTCACTCAACCCAAAAGCAATCACACGCAACATTCAAAAGCATAACACCAAAATAACATTAGATCTAACTGAACAGAGCTGAAACGCTTCAAATACTTCACCAGAATATCGTGGAAAGAAACATTACATTTACATGGAATGCACTGAAAGTTTTTTTTTGTTTTTTTTTTTTAACACAAATATGTTATAACACTTATGTTTTGCTGCAGGAATGACAAAGACTCAGTACAGTCACAGAGAAATTGAATGGACATTGATTTCAGGGAAATTGCTAAACTAGGAAACTAGACTCATCCAGCATTTGTTAATTGGAATAAATCAATTGTAAGTCACGACAATCACTATTAAGTAGAAATTGATAATAAGTCTCCTCATAAATTGGGCACTGACATTATCATTTTTATTGAAAGTTATAATTTATTTTAAATGGGTCAGAGTTATAATTTATTTAAGGATCAATATATCTCTAGCTTGATAAAATGGGCCCCCACCCACACCTCAGAATTTATAGCATTACTAGAAGTGCTTGATTCCATATTGTGCTTTTATAAGTACATGTTATCTTAAATATTTGAGATCCCCCTTAACGCAAAACACAGACTTGCACTGAAAGTGTAAAGCTAGCCATACATGTTGGACTGCTGTAATGTGTTGAACTGAAAGGAGATTGAGAAAGAATCAAATCAATTATGAGCACAGACTTAGGGTACCTGTAAACCAAACATGGCCAATCAATGGGATGTCTGTACAGTCTTCGTGTCTAGTATATTACTGTACAGCAGTAGATTAGGATTCAAGATGGGGGGCATGCACACTGGCCTGACAATCAAAGTTTACACAAGCTACCCTTCTTTCTTCAGCTATCCATCCATCTATCCATCCATTCATCCATCCATTCATCTATCCATCCAGCTCTTCAGCGGGCCATTCAGACAGCCATCGCAACCCTCTGACGACATCATCCTGTTTCCATGGCAACCCCAGACCTACAATATTGAGTGACATGACAGTAACTGTGCTGGTATTGGCATTAGTTGTTATCTGGCTGTGATACTAATAATCTTAGTTACCAGTGTGGCCGGGATGCAATGACAGATAGAGGTTGCTTCCCTAGGTCTGCACAAATTTGTTTCTGGGGAGCAACCACTATTGCCCTCCTTTTATTTTTCAAGTTTTTCCATCCCATCAGTAATACCTAACAAACCTTAAACAAGTCTTACGAGATATTTTTTTTTTTTTTTTTAACTTGGAGATGGAAAACAATTACACTTCATGATTTCAGTATTCTAGGTCAGGCTATTTGTACATTTTCCACATTCTGGTGTGAATGTTCTTATCAAAGGAAATAGCGTGTGAAAGAATTTTCTTTAGTTGAAACCCTGACATTGTCCCCCATTAAAAAGAACTGTTAAGTTTCAGGGTTCACTGTAAGGTGTGTTTTTTTTTTCTCCTAAATGTAATATTTTGAGAATTCATCATATATAATCTTGTAGAGGAGTTGACATTAAAGTGATAATGGTATTTGTAGGCAGTATTTGCTGGAGATCATGCCCCTTGAAAAACCTTGAGACTCTGAAGGATACAAACTGTTAAAGACATGGCTTCTTCACAGTTTCCCAAACATAACCATATTCCATCTTCATTTGTGAGGGAATGCGATGAACATGAGCACCACATACAAAATGTTCTTCTGTTAATACCTGTTGACTATAATATTCTTCTGGCACCATAGCTGCTACTCTCACTCAATTCTTTTAAAACCCCAAATAGAAAGCTCTTTAAAAACAAAAATGATTGGCAATACTTGTTTCACCTGAATTCAGCACCCCAACAGATGCAAATTATTGCAAAGTTTGTTAATAAACTTACAACTGTCGGATATTTTTTCAAGATTTGTCACAGCCACCTGAGTGCAACAGTTGTAGAATGAAGCAACTAAAGCATGACACCTTCACAACTAGGTTAACACTTTATCAATACATGGAAGAAAGCACAATCACTCACATTCAGGTAGACATGATTGGATAAGACAATGGCTTAATCATCTTCTGCCTGGACGTACCATGTTCGGGTTAACATTATACATCTAAAGATTTAAATAAGCAATTAAGAGTACACACTGCAAATGGTGCATGAAAAGACTGATCCCTAATGGAGAGATGTAACTCCTACTGAGCAAAGATAGCTTGGTTTTGGGAAAAATACCAAGCATTTAATGAAGAGATGTAACTTCTACTTAATAGCAAAGATAGCTTGGTTTGGGAGAAAAGACTGAGGATAAGTTTCCAGTGCGGAGGAGCAAACGAACTGTGCGTGTCACTGCCTGTGCGCATGTGTGTGGGAATATATGAAAAAGGGAAGAAAAGAAAGAGAAAGAGAGGGACGGGAAAAAGAGAGAAAGCCAATTTTGTTGACATCACCTGGTTGCTATGGAGAATGTGACCTACATCACATAGTGACAAAGTGTGTGGGCGTAGAATCTGCTGTCCATAATGACAATTTTCTCTTCCTTGCTCTTGCCTTGTCTCTTTCTTTCATCTCTATCTTTATATTTCTTTCTTTTCTGCTCTCACTTGTATTTTTTTTTTCTTACCCTGTGCATTCAACTTTCTCTTTTTTCATCTAATATAATATGGAAGCATTTAGGAACATGGCTACTGCCTGTACATTCACCCTTCTGCAGCATTCCTGAATACATGATAGCAAGGCACAACCAAGACATTTCTGTTAAGGAATATCATATTGATTGAATGCTATAATTCAACACTAATGTCTGTTTGAAACATCATCTCTAACTTTCACTCAGTCCTTTTGTATGTCACCACACAGGAAATGAGCACTATAACCATACAGTCTGAGCAGATTCAATGCTTTCTGTATTTCACCTCGCAATATCCCCACGTGTCATATCTTGATAAAGGATGTTAACTTATTTTATCCTTTCATATTTCTGCAGCATCATGTGTTCTGACTAGCATACAAGCTACTTTACCATTCAGCATGGCGATTCTATGCAAAATTCAAAGATTGGAAAGATATAACTTACATATGTGCTTTTATATTCTTCCTTCATCTACTCTGTGTGTGTGTCATGTTGGACTGTGACAATCTTACTGTAAACATCCATGTTTTTGCGCTATTAATTTTTCGTGCTGAGCAGCTCAAAAATATATTTGCAGGTTCTTGAATTCATGCTACCCAATTGTGCACCCATTCAAAATGTGCAGAGAAAATTGTGAAGATATTTGTGCAGGTTTTTAATTCGCACTACCCAAAAGTAGCGCAAAATATGCAAAAATTTATGTACTGCAAAAATTTTCTCATTTTTAGTACTTGATTTTACTTTACAACCAGCATCCATTTGTATACAGTTCCCATCAAGGAGTTTGAGGAAGACCAAGTTATATAATCGCTCATTTAATTCCATATGAACTCACTGAAGACCAAGTTATATATCTCTCATTTAAGTCCACATGAACTCACTGAAGACCAAGTTGTATAATCTCTCATTTAATTCCACATGAACTCACTGGGATATCATCACTTCTTCTCCCCTATCTTACCTGTCCTATCAAGAATATCATGTTTGCCATTGTAACATTAAATTCTGTGGTATCCACAGTCTTTTACCTTGTTATTTGGGTCCAATCACAATACCTCTCACAAACTAGCTATATACTACTGCAAACTAAAAAAAGAACATTGATAGAGCAAAAACAACAACCACTCTAATAACCATATCTCTAATTTTCTGCAAAGTTGCTGAAAGTTTCAAGTCACAAAGATATCCATTGATGCAAAGACAATAGAAGAACTCAGTGCAGTCAAACTTTGATGGAGAATGAGACAACTGGATTGTAACATGAGTATATTATCTCTGTGTGCATCAGGTTACTGCACTATTGGTCCCTCATTGAACAGCATGAGGTGACAGATGGGTATGTTACCCACTGCTGCCGGCAGGAAAACAAACTGGGTACAGAAGCCCACCCTATCTCTTCTGTGTTCTCACTAGTAGTGGAGATATGTGATGTATATTCATACACATACACACACACAAACACACACACACACACACACACACACACACACAAACATACACATGCAACATCACCACTAACTACAACAGCTACCAATAACACAAAGCTGCAAAATCTTTCAAGGAACATGTACAGTTATTTCATACTGCACGGATGCATGCATCTATGAACATTGTTTTCGAGCTTCTTTCAAATATATTGATGACTTGGAGGTTGTTATACAGTTTCTTCTTTGTTGTACCAGACAGACAGTATAAATTAGCATTTCACTACATAGTGAAGCTGTTTTGTTGTTGTTGTTGTTGTTGTTGTTGCTGTTGTTGTTGTCATTGTTGTTGTTTTTGAGAGAGAGAAGAAGGTAGAGTGGGGGATTGAGAAGGTGAAATGATTAGTATGGTGAAAGGGATATGCATAGATCCCTGCATTCATTAGTTTTATATCAGTACTTCAAATAATAAAATACAGAATTTCTCCATAAAATTTCTATTTCCACATACACGTGAGCTGAAAGTACATGTATGTCACCTTATATACCAATACAGTAACAACAAGATCGCTTTGGCATGTTTGGGCCATGCTAGTATTTTACTTCATTTTCAGTTGTTTTCATGTTTCCTCTGTTTTCCCACTGCTGTTGAAAACAAAAGATGAGATATTTGCCTCATACAAAATGGAAACATTATAGTACAGATGACTTCTATAGAAAATATATACGACACAACATTACTAGGGGTATACCTTCCAGACACTGATCATCAATAACAGAGAGTCAAGAAATAATGAGCTGTGTAGAAAATATAAATGTCATTGTCTGACGGTACACCCTTAATGCTCACAATATTCATGTTAACAAAGGGAATGAAATATTGCTTGTCATGGTGAAGTGAATGCAGGTAATCTGTTATCTGTTGATATTTGGCACTTCTAGTTAAAGGTCATTTCTCTGTGGGTAAAGCTTTATTAGCTAATTTCTTCATTTTCTTTACAATGTCACTTTGAGATCTGCTAAATTCTGTGACTGTACTCAGTAAGGCAACCTGCTAGATGAATAAGGTATATCAGCTTCTTCCTACCCTACAGGAAAATACAATGATTTTTGTTTCTTCAAATAGAGAAATTCTTTAATGTGGCTAATGAATGCTATATGGTAATTGAAAGGTAGCATTTTGTAACAACTATTGGTGGTAGTGGGTAGACAGCCTACACACATCAAATATTACCAGAAATAGTCAGAAAAATTGTATTACATCAGTATTACAATTATCCAGCATATTAATACACAATTTCAAGAAATCAGATTGCTTGCTGCATGGTACATTGCTTTGAGCACTTAATTAACAATGAAGAAGGTTGCAACTTTAATTAAGACTGACATAGTGAGTGGTAGAGGAAACACAGGAAATAAGTTCCATTTTATTTTCAATCTAAGAGGACTGGCTTTTAAAATGACATGTATTTTATAACAGAGATGAGCACTGAATATTGGTCACAGCAAAACACCTTATGAGATAAGATGAGAAATCTCAATTAGTCAGTCTTTGAATTTACCTGAACTCTTCAACAATCTGTACATTGTAAAGTAACTCTTTTACAGGACCATGAATCAAATCTGTGAAAAGAAACTCACATTTCACTCAAACAGTGTTGTACAAACATCATATTCTGCAAATATCAAAACAAATCGAGCAAAGCCGCAGAAATATTTTCACTGTTTGAAGACATCAATGAAATGTGACTTGTAATGCCCATGTGTGATATCGTTAAGGTAGCTTTCTACATTTATTTTATACTTTTTAAAAGCATTGCTCATCAAAGATAATATATTCTAGCTTATTGTTCCAATCAGATCCTCAATTCATTGAGGAAAGGCATGAAAAATTATTGCTGCCTTGAGCAGAATTGCTCCATATGTAACACTGGCCTGGTTTACGTGTGTATTCTCTTCTTAAATATAAACTTCACATGTGTATAAAGAAGATAAATCAAATTCCATACTTCATGTCTAAAAGAAGATAAATCCAATTCTTTACATGAATATATTAAAGGACATAGATTTTGGATTTGTTCTGTATTATGTTTATTCCATTTTGTTACGCAGAATTTCTCGTGTTCTTTTTTGAAGGGACAGACACATCTGTCTTATTTCATTGTTCTTGTTTTTGTAATTTCATTTTTTTGCATTTATACACCCACAGGAAGGGATGCTGGGGAAGCACAAACGAAAATGATGATGGAAGTATAAGAATTAATGAAGAAGATTGTTTATGCATTTATGATGAGCCTAGGTTGTATATTGGCCCATCTTTCGACAGTGGGGCCAGTGAAGCATGTCCATATCACACTTGAGTGGGCGCCGGTATGTGTTTCAAGCCTTGCAGCTTGCACAATTTTGTGTGCGTTTCGTGCCTCGCATTTTAATGGAACACACAGGATGCCTTACATCACAGAGAAAGAGAGAGAGAGAGAGGAGGGGGTGGGGACTATAGTTTCACATTTCAGGGGGAACACATGGTATATTTGTGGCTGAAAAATCACAGACAAAAAATATTATGACATACACACACACACACACACACACACACACACACAAAGGATTTTGATACTATGCTAATGGCCAGCAAGCTAGAATCAACCAGTGTCTGACATACATGCTCATTTGCAAGATTAACAGTCCCTTTTCTTTGGGTAGCCAAGTTCTGTTTAAGAGAGAGAAAATATTGCCCAATATATACCAATTATAAATATCTTGTAACCATATTTCTGAGTCATATATTTATATCTCCATTTGTGTCTTTCTACAAACTTGATACACAAGTGCATGTTTATCCTTTTTTATAACAGAGTGACTCCCGACAACCTCATTCTGTAATTGTATTTGAAAACGATTATGTTTTTGCTACATCCAGAGCTATAAATGGGTTTGTTAGCACATGCTTCCTTGGGGATATATCTGGAATCCAGTGGAAGTAGATCCATGCGTGCAGATTTGTTTGCATGCACTGATGTTTGCTTTGTTTAGTGTGTCAGTCAAGTTACTTAAATGAGCAGTGATGTTTATGCGAGCAGTATTGCATACCTTCGCATTGAGAATTGTCATTCACAAATATTGAATGAAACAACCCGAAAACATAATGCCTCTAGCATCACTTCGTGGCGGAGGCATAAAAAAAAAACACACCTACACAATCAAATCTGTGCATGATGCATAAAAACCTTGTATATACAACATATATATATATATATATATATATATATATATATATATATATATACACACACACACACACACACACACAACACATACAATATGTATATATCTGAAGGTTAGACATGTGTGGGTTTGAATGAACAGTCAAAAGAACACAATACACAGTACTTATTCTTATATTTGTTGTACAATCGTACACTCGCACATGCATAAGCACATACGAGCATACTAGCATACTAAACAGACAAATTATTTACATCTTAGCAGTGGAAAGTTACATGTGAAAACAAAGATTCCTCAAATTCCCAAGTGATTTGTCTTGAGAAGTTAAAGTGAAATCTACACTGTCGATATCTGCAGTGTTGAGGAGATTATACATTGCTGAAATGAAGCAGTGAATTTTGCAGATAATCAGCAGACACTGTGAGTTAATTTGTTATTTCAAACAAACTAGGATAGTGACACAGTTTGCAATGTGTCCTGTATCTCCCAACTTTTATTTCTCCTTTTCACTGCTTTCATTCAGAATTACTTTATCTACAATCATATAGATGCCAATACAATATCTATCATATGAATGATAACTCTGGTTTTATCTGAACTATTTAGAATGTTTCTACAGGCTCTAAATGTATTTGTTTCTTTAATGCAACACTATCATATCAGGCTTGAATGAAGTGTGATATGGTGTGAAGCATCGTGTTGTTCCAGAAACTGTTTAACTCTGATTAAATGACAAGATGTGATATAAGTCAATACAAAATACATTGTATATGCAAGTAAATATACACAAAATATAGCATGGCACATTTTAGAGCTTAATTCCCTTCTAATAATGATGTTCTGCTATGGGGACAAATACTATAAAACAGAGATATAAATAATAAAACTGAAAGAATAATGCTGTTCTTCTATGGGGTCCAATACTATAATACAGAGATAGCATTGCATGTAACATCACATAAAATAGCATACATTAACACTACTGCCTTACAAAAAAAAAAAGTTCACAACTCCACATGTATAGTTAAGGTACAAATAAGTTTCTGCTTTGATGTTGAGAACAAGAATGTATGACATTAAAGAGAGCATGAAAATAAGATTGACTATACAAATAATGACATTACAAATCCTAAAGTCAACCACAGGGAAAAACTGCTTTGAGTCATATTGGACTGATAATGGCTTAGGGGTGAAGAGAGCACGGTTAGCCTCTGCCTTTAAAAAGATAATTACCTGGGGTATTGTTGTACATAGTGCAAACTAATCGAAGGGCTGTCATTAAGGGGCCCTACACCTGTTCCTTCCATTGGTTGGGGCCAATTAATCGGCAGAGCAGATTGGCCTTAAACCAACACAGAGGGGTCCCAGCGCAGCCGCAAGCAGAGTTATGACAAACATGATAACTTGATAAGTCATTTCTTTAAAGTGCTGAAGACCCCCACTGCTCTGTAAGTGATCATGTATTTTTTTTTTCTTTTTTTTTCTTTTTTTTTTAAATCTGACACTGAAAACTTGGTGTGGTAATAGATATGTTTGACGAATCAATATTCTGGTGTCATTGTTCCCTTGTGCTGGGTATGTAAAAGAAATTATTATACTTAAAGACCATGCACAGGGATACTACACATCCATCTATCAATGTTCAACAGACTGATTTTTTTTTTTTTTCAAAGCAATATTACTGCTGTAACAAATGATAGAATATAAAGTCTGAATTTATGGATTGAACTTCTTTATGGTAAGTTTTGCAAATTCATGTATGAGAGAATCATGCTATAGTAGTGATAAGAATATTTGTCTGCAAACCTCGACAGCTTTCAAATAATATGTATCCATGAATAGATCCATCGATTTGATTCTATATATATATATATATAGTGTAAAAATTCAAATGGTCATATGCCTTGTGGAGTATAATCATTTGGACATGTGACTAATTTGTTGGTTTCATGATATGGGGTCATATATATATATATAAAGGTGTGGCCTTATAGCCTTCAAGTATATGTAAAGGATAACAATGTATAACTATAAATAGTAGTATGTAGTATCAGAACACTAATCTGGAGTACCTCAATGACTAACAATGAACCCACTGTCATTCTGTGTCTATTAAACAATTTGTGCAATATATATATATATATATATATATATATATATATATATATATATATCACCTAATGTAAAATTATTTCTCTTGAGATGCAGATGATACTGTGAAGAATATTAACATACAATTCTTAGAAGAGGAAATGCATCATAGTTCAATAAGATTTGTTAATGGTTATAAAAGTAATCAAGATGATATCAAATGAATATACGACTAAATTTAATTTGGACAGAGATACACAAAATTGTTGAAATTTGTGTAAGATACGATGGTGAGTTTATTGAACAAGTACAAAAATTTGAGTATTTGGGAGTCATGTTGGAACCTATTAAATTGGTCTTAACATGTAGATCATATTTGCACTCACATAGCCTGTGCAATTGGAGTTAAACAATATTTATCACATAAAAACAATTATCTTGTACCATTTACAAGTATTACCCTACATGATGACTGTCCATCCAACTGAAAAACAAATTTCAAAGTAAAGTGTTACAAATGATGAAAAAAGTATATATTTTCATTTGACTTTTTATATTCAAAACATGATTCTGTTTCACGGCAATACTAAATCGACAAAATAGTGAACATAAGACAGAATATCAGTAATGTTTTACAGTCGTTGACATTTTGAACATGTTTTAATCTTTCGATATGAATCATCTGATCACACAGAAATTGGTTTATTAGTTAATAAGGTATGCTATTAACCTGTTGAGGATGGACTGATTTTGCTACAACATGCATTTCCCATAGACCCTTGCCTGAGTATACTCTGGACTCGTCCTCAACGGATTAACAGTTCCCTTTTTGTTCCTCATGTAAACAAACAACCAAAAAATGTACAGGTGTGAGTTTCTTCAATTTGTCTACCTCTACAAACTAAATTTGTTAAGATCACAACTGCTGTTCTGTAAATTAACAAACATGTCGGAACCAAAGGAACCAGTGGGACTCAAACCTGTCCTCTACTGTTTTCTGGGCAGCGACACTACCACCAGGCTGTCCCTGGTTGCCGGCAGTGACACAATGAACATGGGACAAATACTAAGTACTCAAACTCCGAAATTCCGACATTGTTATGTTAAGTAGTCCAAGGCGGACAAGGCATATTAAATGAAAGAAAGATATTATTCTCAGGGGTGAAGGTTCAGGTGTGAGTTTCTTCAATTTGTCTTCCTCTACATATTAAATTTGTCAAGGTCGCAACTGCTGATCTGTACATTAACAGATAAGTCGGAAAAAGGAAACCAGTGGGACTCGAACCTGTCATCTGCTGCTTTCCGGGCAGCGACACTACCACCAGGCTGTCCCTGGTTGCCGGCAGTGACATGATGAACACAGAACAAATACCCAAGCTCCAAAATTCCCCCCCCCAAAAAAAAAAAAAAAAAATGTAGCCTTCTTTATCATGGTCCGATGCTCTTTGATAAGTTACCCCTTGCTGTCCAGACACAAAGTTCATTACTCCTTTTCAACAACAACAAAAGAGAACACTGTTGACCAGTATTGCTACATCTATGACTTCAGTTTGCTAAGTGCAATTAAAATGTGCTTTTCTGTTGGTGTACTGCTTTAATTTACATAAATAACCCAGTATACACTGGTATTCAAGAGATTTTACACCCTTTACAAATGTAATCATAAACAGTAGGCCCTAATTAGAAATACTGCTAATACTCTGTTTCTTATTTTGTTTTTACCTGTCCATTTGTACACAGAGCTTCCTTGTAAATCAGGCCTGCTGGACATGAATGGGACTCAGTGGAAAGTTGCTCTTACAAAATGTTGTGAATGAATAAATCAATAAATAGATCAGAATGGAAAGAGACTCCAGACCATCCTTGCTCAATAATATATTTAAAAGATATTCAAATGCTGGACAGACTGTGAATAGATTGTCATCTGATTCTATGTTTTGCATACATAACTTGCCATGAAGTATGGGAGATGGGAAGAAATGGCCATGAGGAGAGCCTTGCAGTAAACAAGGTGTACAATTGAGATGAAAGATGCAGGCAGTATGTAGAATCATAGACTTAAACAAAGCCTTCCAAATCATGTTTGATGTCTAACAGAATAGATTATCACAACAGGACTTCTTCTTTTTTCCTTTATTTTTGTGGCCACACATCAGTTTTTTGCTGGTATTGTATACTGACAAATTGTTTGAATGTATATTATCCACTTTATTTGTTTTGCTTTATCACAATGTCTGAATATTGCAAAATTGTTATTACTGTATACTATAAATTATCAAACTGTAAGAAACACATCATTCTTGACTTGTATGTTGCCAAAATATGACAAAAGGAGAAGAAGAAGAAAAAAGTCTCCATACTGTGCCTTGCATCTACAGTTACTCTATGCCCACACCTCACACACATAAATGGCGCATCAAGTATACTTAATGATTTCAGAAGCAGCATATGGGTCAAGTTGCCAATTTTGATATAGCACACAGATCTTGAGTATTAATAGAGTGAAAAATGAATTACTCACACACCATACCTGGACAGCAAATTATAATTTGTCTCACTTAGTAACTGCTAATTACATTTTTTTCAAAAATACACCTACATATGGAGAGAGCACCAAATATGTTTTTTCAGTACAGCCAAAAGGCTTCCCTGCAGATACCATCATCGAGGCTGGAATTCCGAGAGTAAAGCATTCCAAATGACTTACGTAAATAACTTATTCATGTCTTTTCCAGCTGCATGGAAAGGCGATGTGGGGGAAAAGGGGGGGGGGGGGGTAAGCAAAATATAGGGAAAATGCTGCTAGTTTTTGTAGACAGGTTCAATCAAAGTGCAGATCTGTATTTAGATGGCCTTGCTGTAGAGAAACAAATCTGTCTCCCAAATGGCAAAATAGGCTATAGAGAGACAGGGGCAACCTTTGAAGATATCATAATTGTATGTGCCTCAGCACGGTCAAGACATCACATGGATGATGCTAAAAGTACATGCCCACTAAGTTTCATTGTCTTTCATGTGACGCGATGTGTTACTTCAGTGGTTTGTTTGATGCATAGTAAAGACAAGGACAATTCAATGTGGCAATATCAAATTGCATTATCAAATAAATGTGGCGTATCAAGTATACTTAATGATTTCAGAGCCAGCATATGGGTCAGGTTGCCAATTTTGATATGACACACAGATCTTAAGTAAAAATAGGCATTATTACTCAAGATCTTGAGTAATAATAGGCATTATCAAACTGTGATTCATGTAGGACTTGTTAAGAAGCATATGACTGAAACAGAAGTGATCTTGGTTCGCTGCATGTAATACAAATGCAAATAAAGATTAGATTTCATAACAATTACAGTTCCATGTAAAATGTGTCAATTCTATAATGTCTTTGTCCTTCAGGCTAGATGTTACAATTTCAATAAAAAAAAATAACTATTTACCATGGCAACTTACATGCTAATCTATACCACTATCACTCTTCTACATAATCTGATGTCAAAATCCATAGTCAGAATCCCTAGTCGATATATATGCATTTTTAAAAAAATCTAAATGTACTCTCAGAAGGTTGATTTCATTAGAAGATTAAGACTATAGGAGCATATTTGGATAAGCATATCCTTTGTCTATGTGCAAGGAAACTTGAAACTACATACAGTGTCACTAGTATGTGCAGCTTTGCAACAATATTATGTCATTTCTGTTTGAGAAGTGAGTAAATACTAGTACTTCACTATCGTATTAGGCTCGCTAGCCATCTCTCTCTCTCTTTTTTTTTTTTTTTGGAAGGCCAGTGAATGATGGAAGTGAATTAGCAATACTGATTGGATTACTCATTTTCCATATTTGCAATGGAATCAATTAGGCCGGTTAGTTTAAAGATGAACATGTTCGAATAGAATTTTCACGAGAAAACAAACAACCAAATACTAGTTGCTACAAATAAAGAACCCTGCAAACATTTCGATTTATTGTCTGGAATTTTAGATTTTGGTTACAAATGGTATTAGCCAATCATCAAACAGAGATTTGGGTCACCAATCTGCAAGATATCTTAATAAAGCACTAGACAATTAAATGTACTTGGTTACCTTATTCATGAAGATGATGGTACAGTTGAAGAAGCTGACACGTTGCAAATAACACATCTAATGAGTAACTTTAAAATATGTAAACTTGAATAATACAAATAGAAAGAACAATATATTATTAGTAGGGACTACCACCATCCCCCCTCTCCCCCCCCCCCAACACACACAATCAATTCTACCTACAATTGTATACATTGATGGTATCACCATCTTTTTTTTTTAAAGTTATTTCAGAGTATTACATAACATGGGACAGAAAAAAAAGCCAGTCATTCTGTTTTCCCCTCATTTTTCCTCTACTTTTTCTTAAGTGTTTCTTCATGTCAAATATGAATACAAAATTCAACTGAATAAAACTCTTTGACCAAAACAATGCAAAAACAAGGAAAAGTAGAAATTACGCGGTGCGTAATATATGTCCCCACCGGAAGTAGCATCTAGTAGCAAAATGAACAATATCTGTAAAAAGATCAAGGTCAAAGGTCAAAGAAGTCAAAGGTCAAAATTCTATGTAGAAGTTTTGAAGCCCTCACCTAGTGCCATCACATAAAGCAAACGGAATCGAAATCGGGTTAGAAATGGCGAAGGAGTAGCATTTTGTAGCAAAATGTACAATATAGGTAAAAAATCAAGGTCAAAGGTCAAAGAAGTCAAAGGTCAAAATTCTGTGTAGAAGTTTTGAAGCCCTCACCTAGTGCCATCACATAAAGCAAACGGAATCGAAATTGGGTTAGAAATGGCGAAGGAGTAGCATTTTGTAGGCAACGTACAATATAGGTAAAAAATCAAGGTCAAAGGTCAAAGAAGTCAAAGGTCAAAATTCTGTGTAGAAGTTTTGAAGCCCTCACCTAGTGCCATCATATAAGGCAAACGGAATCAAAATTGGGTTAGAAATGGCGAAGGAGTAGCATTTTGAAGCAAAATGTACAATATAGGTCAAAGGTCAAGGTCAAAGGTCACAACTGAAATTCTGTATAGAAGTTTCAAAGCTCCCATGTAGTGCTATCATATAAAGCAAACAGAATCAAAATCGGGTTAGAAATGGCGAAGGAGTAGCATTTTGAACATTTTGATCACACACGGACGCACAGACGGACGGACAGACGGACGCACAGACAGACACACAGACACACACACGTACGGAGCCCGTTTCATAGTCCCCTGCTCGAACTCGTTCGGCGGGGACAAAAAAGACAAAGGAAAAGCTGATGACCATCAGACCAGGATAGCAAGCAACAGACACTTACCACCAGACCTCCTCTATCACCCATTCCCATCCCATCCATCACCTGAGACGCACTGCCTTGACGCTTGATAAACAGCAGCAGCGGCTTCAGGGACAGCGCGTCTCAGGTGATGTGTGTCTTTTGCCTGAGACGCGCTGTCTTTGAAGATGTTGTTGTTGTTGTTTATCAAGCGTTGTGATTGTGAGATCATGTTGTTGCCAAATTTTTACCTCCACGAAATAATCTTTATTACTCTAAAATCTCGTTCTTCAAAATAATCCCCTTAATCGAAAAAAAGCTACGACTATAATTTTTAAATCTTTTTAAGATAATAAAGATACCACTACCTTTGGAAATGAATGATGTTCCTAGGTGTACTGAGTTTGTACTTAGCTCTCTTTTGTATCGTCATGTAGGGTAGCCATAATGTGTCCATTTTTATCGTGCGCCTTCGTATGTTGTTATCTACTATCTTTGGTAGAAGTACAGATTTGCGGGCGCGCGCGCGCTCTGCAGTACTCGCGCGCTATCGGTAAAGGTACGGTAACAACGGTACGGTACGGTAAAAGTTGTGCCAACGGTAAGCCCTCTCTTTACGTGAGTATTTTCCCGGTAGTCATGTCAGCTTTGCAACGGTTTTCAAACGGTAATGCTTGAATGAAAGCAGATCGGTAAGACAATATTTTACCAGTAAGGAACGGTTTTCCCGGTAGAGCATTAAGTTACTTCATAGCGGTAGTGTAGCATACTGTACACATGAATGTATGCCATTTATATATTCACATATATATTCATATATTCATATAATCATATATTCATAAAATGATATATTCATATATTCATAGTATGGACCTGTTGATCATTTGTGATTATTTGTAATTATTTGTAATTATACAGTTACAGACAAGCTTGATTTCACATAGACCATGTACAAAGTACAGCCGGGCCAAAGGCGGGGCCTAAGGCCGGACCCAAGGCCACGGGCCTTAGCCCAGAACCAGGGGCCCAGAGCCCAAGTGGGCCCAGGCCCAGGGGCCCATAGCCCAAGTGGGCCCAGGCCCGGTGGCCCAGGGGCCCAGTGCCTAAGTGCTGGCCCAAGTGCTGGCCCAAGGCAGGGGGCCCAGCCAGGGGCCACCAGACTGAGATCACTAAGAGTACCAGTCATGACTTGCTGTGATAATGATGTGACAGGCCTGTGCATACACATATTATGTAAATACACTGTACAGGGCTGTGCATATTATGTAAATACACTGTACTCTAACTATACACAGTCATGACTTGCTGTGATAATGATGTAACAGGCCTGTGCATACACATATTATGTAAATACAGTTGAACCTCTCGTATCCGGACAAGTCGGGACCGCGGCTCATCCGGATAAGGGATTTGGCCAGATACGGGAGACTCAATGTTTTATACATGTACATATACATACACAATGTACTGATGTAGCCCATTTAGTACCACATGTGTATACTGCAACCTTTTCATTGTTACACTCAGTAACAGACCCCAAAATAGAGGTGTATGTTAATGTTGAAAGTAATATGTAATTCATGTGTGTTTGTGTAGGAGTTCTCAAGGAGTTGGGAATCCCCCTTTCCTCCCGTAATTAATAAAAAAAAAAAAAAAATCACGGCGAGATTGCGTCCGTATAATAGAGAGATCCGGATAAAGGGAGGCCGGATAATAGAGGTTCAACTGTACACTGTACAGGGCTGTGCATATTATGTAAATACACTGTACACTAACTATACACAGCCCAGTTGCTGTATAAATTGCGACAGGGCTGTACCTGAGCAGCCCACAACACAGAGCAAACACAAAGCAAATTCTACGATTGCATTTAGTTTTGATACTTGACATCATTTTTTGTCACCTCAAACGCATCAAAGAAAATCTTTATTAATGAGACTTCATACCGTACCTGTTTTCCTGGGGTTATTTGTGGGAATTCTGCGATCTGGGTACTATTCGCAAATCTAACAACATGTGAAAATATCAACTCCTGATCATGTAACGTGCATGTGTACATTTCTGTGCTCACTGCTGTATTCCATGAACATGAATTCAACAACTACTGTTATATCCTGTAATATGAGCTGCCAGGACAAAACTCACATACGCTCTGGATTCTGTATAGCAATCACTTTCAAAGCAATGTATTGATACATTGCTTTGAAAGTGATTATTTCATTTTTTATATACATTTTGTCTCTAAATAATTGTATTTTTTAAGGAAAAAAGCTAAAAAAATGGAATTTATGCAAATTTATGCAAATTAAGCAAAAGGCATAAATTGTTTTTATTTCTAAATGTGTCCAATAATCTCATTACCCTTGAAAATATCAGGTTCAGCACTTAAATCACTTCAAATGGGTGCGCTAGCAGTTCCAAGACCTTTCTTTGGAGTATAATGCCTCTGTAAAACATGGAGCTATTGATCCCCTATTCATCGGATGTGCTGAAAATGTATTTTAGGACATTTCTGGAAGATTTCGCTGTAATTCTTTCCTTGTTATCATTTCCTTGTGATTATTTCATTTTTCATATACATTTTGTCTCTAAATAATTGTATTTTTTAAAGGAAAAAAGCTTTAAAAATGGAATTTATGTAAATTTATGCAAATTAAGCAAAAGGCATTAATTGTTTTTATTTCTAAATGTGTCCAGTAATCTCATTACCCTTGAAAATATCAGGTTCAGCACTTAAATCACTTCAAATGGAGAGTTTTATCCAATTTTTTGACAAAAGTCTAGAAGTTGGCGGGCATCTTGGATTTTGGCGGCCATTTTGAGTATTTCTTCCTTGTGTGCTTGACACTCGAACCAAAATTGATCTATAGACAATTACCTTTACAATGGTACCAAAAATTAAACTTTTACATCAACTTGAACTGAGAATCAAAAATAACACATGCAAGGCCCCCACTATATATATGCATTTGATTGGAAAAGGTGACATTGTATGCCTTGAGCTGAGATAGCAGTTTAATGTTGATCAGACAGTGAGTCCACTGCCTGCATTATTGATACTTCTCAAATGTCACAGTGTCTTAGGAAGCACCCGTTCATATAATGTTAACAAAGTATTACGAAAGGGATGCAGACAGTCTCAGCGTTGCTAAGAGAAGGATGTACAGCATTGAAATGATGATATGAACTTCATGGCATTTATAGCACTTATTCATACTCTAGTCCCATCTACACCAATCCATGCTGGCATCTTGTTCCCAGGTGAAATGATGTTGGCAGTGTACTTATCTTACCAAAAATAACCAAAGTATGGTGAGTGACTGTGTGCATTAATCATAGTACCAGCAGATTTCCTAATTGCTCAGTGACAAATCAAACATTCATGGTAATCCAAATTTCCATGAACTCAGCTCAGTGGTCATTGACCATTTGATGTTGGTCATACCACCAGATTTGTTCAGATGACGTCCTGCATCGATCCAGCAATATGTATGATGCATGCCTGTGTACACTTGTGAATAATAGCATATATCAAGATTGTAAACATTTCCTAAAGTCACCCCATAGTTGTTGCTGGTGGGGGGGGGGCACAATTGTCTGACATTGGTAGCTTAGACTACTGGAGAGTAACAAATTATTGCCAGCAAGATTACTATCATCTTAAGGTTGATGACAGTCACATGGCTTGCAAGCTTTAGCTTTCTCTTTGTATTTGCAGATACTATATAATATATAGTTAATCATATAGCAACTGTAATAAAAAGGGTCGGTTTGTGTTGATGAGAAATACTGACTATATATTACTTATTTTTGGGGGGAACACAAAGATATAGGGACAGACACACATTTTACTACCAATCAAAATGACTTGGAAAGATCTAATGCCTATTGAAATTGTTGTTCAAGAAGAATGTCCATCTGCACATGGAGGGCTAGCCAAATCAGGCCTAGTTTTTGCATTATCATATATGGTCGACAGTGCCAAGCAAACTGACTCACTGGTCAGACCATTCAACTTTACAGGCAGTCATTCCTACATTATCCCACTTCTTCCTTGACTTCAAACTGTGGAATGCAGATGGACTCAACAACATTTCATTCTGGATGGGATGGGCATATATATGGGCAAAGGCATATATATATTCTATCAATACCTTTCACTGTTTGCTACTGGTCTGCTTTCTTTGAAATACTGTTATCAAAAGCCCTGCTTTTTGATTTCTACCCCATCCCACCATCTTTTGTGTTTTCCCACAGCTGTAAGACATGTGTCCCTCTCAAATCAATACTTCTAAACAGGGCAATCACCTTTCCCACTGACTTCAACAGTGGAGTTATGGAACATTGCACTAGGCAGTCACACAGCTGACCCTAATGAAATCAATAACTGTTCAATGACAGTCACAATGGATGTTGTGTGTGCATGATTCCCTCTACCAGCAAGCAAAAGGTGTGAAGGGTGAACTGGTTTGTATTCATTTCTATAGCTAAACCCAATGTATAAGCATCCAGGAGGATAATTAAGATCGATTATCACATGCTTTTGTTTGTTTGTTTGCTTGTTTGGTCAACATGGCATGAGCATACAGAAAACAACAAAAACAACTGTACTGAAATTACCTTAAAGGGAGAGACACCTGGGTGATATTCTACTTTGTGACATGGTTAATGCAGTATACAAAAAAATATATCTCACTGACGTTTAAAGTGAGGGATATGTTTATTTGCAACAAAATCCACAGAGTTTGCTAAGCTAAGGATTGAAAGACAACAAAACTGTAAAAAAACAAAAAACAAACAAACAAACATGATGGACACATGCAATCTTATCCATCAACTTCAGATCATAATACTCTTTATCACTTATGTCACAATTACAACTGCCTCTGCAATGTCTTAATCCAATTGATACAAGTAGCAAAATAATTGCAAAATACTTATAACAGACACCATATGACCAAGTCATGTTGGCTTCCCGCAAGACAGTAAAGGCTTGTAATAACATGTCTAAAATGGGCCAGACCTATCCCTGGTCACCAGGTATATCATTTCATTATCATTATTAAAGCAATTTCCAAGTTCACTGCATGAGAGAAATAATTTATGAGAGAAATAATTCACGAGAGAGAGAGAGAATGAGTAAAACAATTTTCCGTGTTACATTTTGCATCGTAAACTACCATTATGAACTCTATCCATATCTTGACTGCTAACTTCTGCATATTTCCTGCACGCTGATATGAGGAGTTCTGATACCTCAGGGAGCAGCTAATTATCCAGGCCTCCACAAAACAATGTTTGGTGAGTTTAAGCTGATGCTTGATTGACGACCCAGGATCTCCCTCTCTCACTCTTTCTCTCTCTCTCTCTATACATATAATGTCTACTCCTAAAGGGGAGACGAGCTTAAATGTTAATTTATGCCTGCTACTCATCATGACCTAGTCTTTACCCAAGTCACTGCCCAGGGTTCATCCTATTAAACAAAAACAACAATAAATATAAATATGTTTTCACAACCACCAACTCAAATTCTACATAGGGTTTCCTTCTGCAGCAAAGATTGTGGATTGTTTCTGCAAAACCTCAGAATTCAGCAGAAATGTGTCTGAAGCTGGGTTCTTAAACACTTGAGGAAGGCACAAAAGATTTCACATCTGGGCTCTGAAATGTTCAGAAAAGATAAATAGTAATATGCATTTTTTGAGACTTTTTTTCATTTACCTTGCACTCAGTCAGAAGAGTTTACTTAGCCCGTTGAGGACGAGTATATACACGGGCAGGTGTCTATGGAAAATGCATATTGTAACAAAATCAGCCTGTCCTCAATGGGTTAATGATATGACATGATAACACTTGCAGAAGGGGTAACAGAGGATGTACTCTGTTTGATAAAACCAAAATGTGAGCTTTAAGATTACAGCCACAGGTTGCAACACTCTTTCATTAAATAAGAGGTCTCCAGGATAACTTTTGTTTTGACCATATACTATATTACATACTAATCATTAATGTAGTCTTTTGAAACACAAACTGTTTTACTCCTACAGAATAAAGACAATATAAGTAATGTAACATTAACTCTGAAAATGCTAATGACTATAATATAATGACACAAATGGCATAGAACTATACACATCATAGTGTTTGTTGCCAATGCCAACATTTCTCTGTATCTTGTCGAATTGTTTACTTTTTATTTGTAGTGGAAAAATGAGCAAAGAAAATGGGATTCCACATTTCTGATGCAATATTGCATAAATGTGTACACTTGTGTCTGAATGTTTGTATTCAACACATACAAATTATTAATAATTAACTCTTAGGAGATCATAAGTATATGAAGCATGAACTAAAAAACGATAATAATCATGTGATATAATAATGAAAATAACCATGGACAAATAGATACTGCAGATTCACCAAGACACCAATTTGCCCCCAATTCAAATACTACTTCACATCTTACTTATTAGCTTGCTTTTTATTCAGAGTATATATTTACTGGTCAATATACCTTCAAAATATACCAACTTACTTATCAATATACCTTCAAAATGTAAACTTAAGTCTGAATTTCTAAATTCTTGTGTGTACAATACTGTTTGTAAGTTGATGCAACCTTGATATATCTGTTACATTATTCTCTTTTTAATAGCCATAGAAACTGAAAGGGTAAAATTGTACAGTAAGTTAATTTATGGGGAAAAAAAAAGCTAAAAAGATATTTCTTCAAAAAAGGAATGTTTCATAACTTAACTACTTCCTGTGTGAATTTTAATGTTTTAGAATGTTGACATTTCAAACTTACCAATTTTTTATGAAGCGTGTGACTGTGGTGTTTTAGTTGATATACAATGATATACAATGTGTTCTTTTTGACCAGCTTGTTGTTCCAATTTTATGGTATGATAGTGAGATATGGGGTTTTTGTAAGCTGGATTACATTGAAATGTTTCAAAAAAATTTTTTTTTAAAGTATCCTCAGGCTTCAGCGTGGTACTGCAAATTGTATGGTGTATGGGGAATTGGGAAGGTTCTCTTAAACAAGTACAGTAGAGAAGCATCTGGTAAATTTTTGGGCGAGGATTAGTCAAGGAAAAAAGTCTAAGCTTTCATACATTATTTATAAATTGTTATGCCAGCTACATGATTGTGGTGAGTTTGAATCAGAATGGATCAAGAAAGTTAGAGGTGTTTTAGATAAGTGTGGTATGTCAAATTCATGGTTAGAGGATAACCCATTGAATCTAGAATGGGTGAAATCATCTTTGAATCTTAGGTTGGATCGATATGGATAAGCAAAATTGGATTGCTGAAGTTAATAGAAACCGTTTATGTTTTAATTATACAATTTTTAAACAGGAGGTTGGTTGGAAAATCATTTATTTAAGTTGGATGTAGTGGATAGAATAACTCTGTGTAAATTTTGTTGTGGGAACCACAAGCAGCCTATTGCTAATTGTCTATATTTACCTGATCAAGCACCCAAATTATGTACTTTATGTAATTTGCAGGTTCTAAAGGGGGTGAATTTCATTATTTGTTGGTTTGTCCTTTCTGCAGTGAAACTCGTAGGAATTATATTAAGAGGTATTTATTTAGTAGTAGGAGGATTAAAAAGTTGAAGACTTTGTCCAGATTTTGTAAGATAATTATGTCAAAGTTTGACTAGAATCATTTTTTTTTCTTGTTTTTAAAGGGGAAGGCTAGTAACTGATCAGTGGGAATCAGTGGAAATGCTGAACGATGATTGTTCCAATCCTTATGGGATTCATTCAAGAGTTCATTGTATATCTATTGTTGTGTGAAAATGATTTGCTTCAGAACGGTCTCATATTCAAGTAATGTGCAGTTTAATGCTTCCAGGTTAGCGTCCCTGGTCAGTGACGGGGCATTAATCTGCACATTACTTGAATATGAGACCGTTCTGAAGCAAATCATTTTCACACAACAATAGATATACAATGAACTCTTGAATGAATCCCATAAGGATTGGATCAATCATCTCCCAGCATTTCCACTGATTCCCACTGTTCAGTTACTAGCCTTCTCCTTTAAGTAACTGGTTGTAGTTTTTTTAGGAGTGCCAAAACTGTTAAGCATGTCAGTTGACACAGTGTGCTCAATTTGTTGTTAAATCTTGCCGATATTATATCATTTATGTGTTGTGACTGCCAAAGATTTCATCTTTTTTATTGTGTGTTTTATACTCATTGTATTTCTTCCATGCCCCGGGAGGGGCCGTTTTAAGAAATAAAATTCATTGTCATTGTAATTGTAATTGTCATTGTCATTGTCATTGTCATTGTCGTTGCCATTGTCATTGTCATTGTCATTGTCATTGTCCTTGTCATTGTCATTTGACCAGCTGCTATAAAAGGCCCCAAACTCCAGCACCATAGAATGCATCTAAACTGTCTTACTAATTTCCTCAAAACTGTACATTGTATTTGTCTGGTGGCCATTTTCCTAATCATTTCAATGGCAGGTATGGGACATGTCAAGAGCAAAACTGATTCATCATATAAAAAAGCTTAAAATTGGAATAATC
The DNA here is from genome assembly GCF_964275005.1 of Diadema setosum. Taxonomy (NCBI): domain Eukaryota; kingdom Metazoa; phylum Echinodermata; class Echinoidea; order Diadematoida; family Diadematidae; genus Diadema; species Diadema setosum. Next base: position 9,683,092 of record NC_092685.1, on the reverse strand, counting down.
AATGAGCAAAAATTACAAAACTCTGTAAGCTTATGCTTGGCACTTTTATCATGCTCTTGCATTGACCCATTGTATATTCTGCATCTGTGTGTGAAATAACAAGGTTGAGTACTTTCTGTGGGCATGCTTGCTTTTTATGCTGGCACCATGCATAAGAGTGACCTTGCACAGAATGTATGCCACATCTAAGCTCTACTTGACCATGTTTAAATCTCTTTGTGGTATCATATATACATACATACATACAGTTTGTTTTGTTTTCTGGGTTTTTTTGTCTTTTGTTTCTTTCTTTCTTTTTTTTTTTTTTTGGGGGGGGGGGGTAAAGAGTAATTTCTGTTCTGAAAGAGTTTGACATTGATAGGTCACTAGATGTAGAGTGTTAAGCAAGTTATAATATTTTCTAGTTGGTCATAAAAAAAATCTATTTCATCTGTTCATCAGCCAATTTGATTGACTAGTTTGTCCACCTTTTCATTTCTTTTTTATCTAATTTGTCCAGACCGTAATGCAGAACCGTGCTGTCAGCTTGTGAGTTAAAGAACAACCAGTGGCACTGTCAGAAATCCCAGTCTTTTGGCATTTTTTTGATATTTTGCTATAACATGCAACATTCATCTTACCCACTGTGGTGTAAAAAATTACTTATGTGAAAATGTTCACTTTTACAGTACTTGCAACATAGTATATATACAAAGTCTTGCCATTTCCTCTTTTTTTTTTCTTTTTTTGTTTTGTTCAAACAGAATTATGCCCCTGTCTAAAATACTAATACAATATCATCCTTCTAAAATTATTCACCCAGATATATTGTGTTTTATACCTTTACAGCAGAAAAACTGAGTTTTCATCAGTCTTTTTATACACAATCAATGGAATATTGTAAGGTGATGACAACATCAGCTCACTTATTGGCATATTAAAATCAACTGTTCAAATACTGTAAGGAAAAATAGCAAATTTACAAAATCTAATAATTTCCCCAATTTTTATCTGATTTTTATCAAATTGTTACTGTTATGGGATGTATCTCTTTCTTTTCAGATTTGCTTCTAACTAGTCTGGAATTACCCTTTATAATCAAAAGATTCTACAGCTTTCATTAAATGACTGATATCTGCGTAAACGTTAGCAAGGATTCATTGTGTTGTTAAAAGTAAAACAAAGTTTCCATATGACTGCATAAAATGCTGATTTTTGTTCTAAAATGGAGACATAAGAAATGTGTGAAACAATAATGTGAAACAAGGTTTCAGTTTGGTAACAGAAATGTGAAATATTATCCTAAAGGTATTGAAATCATAGAGCACACATGTTCTTGGTTGAAACATGATGATGTTTTATAACTAATTACATTGATTACCTATATCAGGTCATAGCAGTAACCATCTATTATTTTTTTAACACTTGTCCACAACAAAAGTTATGTAACTAAATACTTATATTAAGTAAATATGCATAATAAAAGATAGCTTAGCAGGATTATCAGAAAATTGTATGTTGAAAATGAGATATCCATCTGAAAGCAGGGCTTGTATTTGTCTGGACTACCCCCCCCCCCAAAAAAAAAAAGCATCATGGATTAAAATCAAGCATTAATAAAGGAGAGAAAGAAAACTTTGTTGAATGTTTGAAGTTTGTTTACTCAAATCATTGATATCAGTATAATAGTTCTGCCCTTTATGAATTATAGCAAACACATCTGCAACTCAACCGAGGTGATGATGTCATCACATTCCAACTCTTCCTTTAATATACACATAAACTCAACTCTTCCTTTAACATGCATATAAACCTTTAAAATCAAAGGTTTGTGTTTTGCTATAACTTAGCACAGAGAAGTTTCAGGGAAAAGGGATTGTTGTTGCTGTCCGCAAACCTTGGTGTTATTACACTTAGTTCAAAACCAATGGGAGATTTGATGTCAGCTAATACGTACGTGTGGTAACAAGCCATATTTGTGATTCGGTAAAACATATTCCATGAGTCTGAAGTCTGATTTTGATAAAAATTCTGCCATATCTGCCATAATGTCTGTTAGATTTTATCTGATATTTTACATTCAACTTGCACATAATTGAATTGCACTGTAAATGATATCCAGAATTTACTCTATAATCACATTTGTGCATTTCTAAGAGCAATAAAGCTCTGAAGCCATGATAACATTGTTTGATAGTAAATTTAATGCTGTCTTGTTTGTTTCATACAAATGGATAGAATGGTGAGGCAAGAGAAGAACACTTGACAAGCCACAAATATATAGCACCAGTAAGTAATCTGCCATGATCACATGCCTTCATCAAACCAGCACAATGGACTTCAGGGAAGTAAAGGAGATTATCTGCATGTCGGTAATAACAACAAGAAGAAGAACTCAGACACGCCTATTCTATCCTTTTTCTTTCTCCATGGCTAATGCCACCTCTCTAGGTCTAGCTTTGTATGCGCAATTCAGGGATTAGGGTATTGATCTTCTTTTTTGAGGATCTGTGGTTAACTCAGGATTATTGTCCATTGAATTCTTCAACCTCCTGAATCATTGATAAAATCTTGTCTATGGGAGTTATCATAGCAATCAATAAAAGAAAGAATTCTAGGATTATTGGGGAGACTTTGAAAAATGTAATCTACAAAGGAAAAGCATTACACCTCCAGGACAATAACCTTCCAGAAAGGACGATGCCTTTAAATGCATGAAGCCAACAAACATTTCATTTGACTGTGACAAATAGACAAAAATCTATGGAACAAAGGTGATGGTTCATCAAAACAAGGCATAGTATAGAGAGTATAGAATTTGAAAGTTTTATATGTTTTCATGAAATAGTAATCAAGGTCAAAACTGCATTTGCTACACTACACATGATCTTAGCCAAAAGGCTGAGAAGCGATGGATTTATTAGTGAGATGAAGCAAAATATGTCAATGCCTCACAGGTCTCCCACTTAATTGGGCACTCACCAAAATTCCTTTCTTGAAATGAAATCAAGAAAGATGAGATATGTCCATACATCAGGTAAATATGGAATTTTAATGATGTGAGGATACCTTTCACCAGGGAAAAATCTTTGGTTGATATATATCATCAACTGGAATAATGATTTTCATAACATAAACTATAAAAACCACCATGAAAAGTGGCAGGTCATGACATCATCCTCATAGTTTTCATGAGTGGTTGTGACAAACATTGTTTTCATGAAAACATGTAAAAATTGAAGTTTCCATGACTTCTGAAATTATGATCTGTCATCATGAAAGCCTGATAAAGTCACAGCTTTAAAGAATTGTAATGGTAGTAGTTTCAAGGATTCCCCAGTCTAGGCATTCAAATGATATACAATATGTCTTTAATTAAAAACAAACCAAAAAACAAACAAATAAACCCGGGAACCAGAAAAACACTTTTTAAAAGCAATTGTCACTGTATTAGATGAGGTCAAGTGTGCTGAAGACAAGCCATTGCAACAACAACAACAACAACAACAACAACAACAACAACAACAACAACAACAACAAGTCAATTTTTAAACATCACATTGAATTACTGACTGAAAACATAAATGCTTTGAATGTTGTTCAAATATATTGGAAAGAAGCAAAGATTGAAACCTATATGTATCACATAATGTAACATAGATATCACATTTCTCACTTGTTTAATTTGCAATTCTCTTTTCCTCAGTATTTGCAATGTTGTCAGGGAACTGCTGTGGCAGGCTACATATTACTCATTGGTCTCAGTGAAATTTTTATTTTACTGTTTATTTGACTTTCCTCAATCTTTAAAACCAACTTAAACAAACAGTGGATTTTTGCTTTGAAAGTATATCAGTAATGGATGAAAATTGCTGATTACTGTTTTTGGGGGGTTTTCATACCAACATTTACCATTTAGCAGAATTCTTGTCAGCCTGCTAGATAGTGATGTTTGTGAAATGAGGAATGTCTTACCATTTCAGTGGATATACATAGATTTCTACCTGGTATATATCGGATATTACCTCAGTACACATTTACTGTTACATGTAGGTACCTACACTGACGAAAAAGCATTATGCATAGCAAAATCATGGAAGTATTAAAACAAAAAATAAAAAATCAAAGGTATACAGAAAAACAGAAGCACAGATGTCAGCTCATCAGAACCAAAAATATCATTTGACATAATGAAAGTCATGCTCGTAGACATAATTGGTGTCAAAATATGACAGCATTTATGATGGGAGATACAGCCAACCGCAGGACAATGTTGTGCTGAGTGATGTGTGTGGATACACCATGCACTGCCCCACCCATTGCTGCATAGGAGGCAGAAAAGCAATATAGATGCACAGTGGGATGCCTCTACATCCAATAACCTCAGCCTCCCCCACATGCAAGACATTGGAAGAGCCTAGCTTCTATTCTCTCATTGCAATGATGCTGAGCTAGCATGGAGTGAGTAGAAAAGGGTGAGACACAAAGAGAGAGAGATAGAGTAAGAGTGAGAGACAGAGAGGGAGAGAAAGTGTGTAGAGTGTGTGTGTGTGTGTGCGTGCATGTGTGGTCTATGTATGCTTGTGTGAATGTGTATTACATGTATTGGTGTGTGTGTGTGTGTGTGTCTGTGTGTATGTGTGTGTATGTATTTGAGAGAGTGGGTGTTCTCTAGTGGAGCCTATGCTTCATATGCATTGCTGTGAGGATGTGTGTGTGTAAGAGGGAAAGGGTAGCGTCCAATAACTCAAATGGGGCCTGGAGTCTCAATGCATCTAAGGGAGATTGTGTGTGTGTGTGTGTGTGTGTGTGTGTGTGTGTGTGTGTGTGAGTGTTGTGTGTGTGTGTGCTTAGATGTGCATAGAGGGTGTGCATGATAGAAATTCTCTGCCAGGATGCACTACAGTTTCTAGCTTTTGACATGCAAGCGGGCAGTGGGGGAAGACTGTCATAATGGAAAATGCAATGTGTGGACTAGCGCAGACGAAAAGGTTGCCGCGGCGGCATAGTATAGCCTAGCCTTTAACGCCATACCGGCACACACACAAGCACCATCTACATGCATTTTTGCCTGCTCAGACTTTGTCCCTTTTTTTTCCTCTAAAGCCCAATAATGCTACCTGGATAATTCAATATCACTTTGGCTAAATTTGTTAGAGTACCAGTGAGTAATATTTTCACCTGGATACCATGGAACTAATGTACAAGGAACTCATCTGATGCGTGCCAGGACGTTTTCCCCTTCTTCTTTTTTTTTTCTTTTTTTCCCCTCTCTCTCTCTCACTCTGTCACTTCTTTTGGACAGAGGAGACTTGCTCAGCATACGTTTAAGGTTCATACTTGGATTAATGGCTGCAATGATAATAAGCTAACTGGAACTGGGAGTCTGCCACTTGCTCTGTGCATACGAGGTGATGTGATGTGAAAGATACGCTGCGTGTTGAGACTGCTCTTGGAGCA